>NC_085857.1:48032287-48137999 GCF_034702125.1 Engraulis encrasicolus | reverse complement strand
TTACAATATTGACAGGCTTCCTGTCTCTCTGTCAAACTTTCATAAGCAAGCTCTTTTGTCCTGGTCTATTATCTACAAGCATAATTTTTCTCCAAATAATTACTTTATCTGGAATAATAGGGATATATGCTATAAAAAGAAATCTATATTTTTTGATAATTGGTTCAGGAATGGAATTGTTGCAGTAAATCAACTTCTTAATGAACAGGGTAACCTTTTCAACTACCGAGAATTTCTTGAGTGTGTAAAAATTCCTGTTACTCCTAAACAATTTGCCATTGTTTTTGATGCAATTCCACTGGGAGTGATTATGCTCCTGAAAGGTTGTTCTTATGTTGCTCCTCAGCTTGACCCTCTTCAGACATATGTTGGTAAAACATGTTTGATGTCCAATACCTGTAATAATAACCGGACTGTGCGCAATCTGTTCCTAAAGGACATTGTTTCAGTACCTTGTGCAACCTCAGCATGGAGTGGACATGCCATTGATATATGCTGGACAAAGGCTTGGACACTACCAAACAAGTTTCTACTAGTTAACAAAGTAAAGGAAGTGTCATTTAAAATCATTCATCGTATTTATCCTGTTAAATCTGTTTTAGCTAAATTCAGTAATGATATTGAAACTCACTGTACTTTTTGTAATACAGACACAGAAACACTGATTCATTTTTTTTGGTTCTGTGATTTTTCCCGAGAATTCTGGAGAAGGTTTTGCTGTTTTATTATAGATCATATTCATGAACAATTTCAGTTACGCTTGCAGAATGTTTTTTTTGGTTTCACCAATTATAGTGAAGAGCTTGAGGAGGAATATTTTCTTATTAATTTGTTTATTATTCTAGCTAAATATAACTTTCACAAATGCAAATTTAACAAAACGAGGCCTTCTTTTGTTTACTTTTTAAAAGATGTGGACTTTTATTTTAAAACAATATGTGCCGCTCCAAACAAAAAAGCAATCAAAACTGTACATTTATGTAAAAAATTCAAAATTGTGTAATAGATGTGTATATTTGTTCTGTCTCATACCCCTGGCGTAGATGTTTCGTTTCCCTGTCTGTTTCTAAGTCTCTGTACTTGTCTGTTTTCTAATAAAAAAAAAAAAATTAAAAAAAAATAAAAAAAAAAAACTTTCCGGCTTCTTCTTGTCTTAGAAAGTGGTGCACTAGCGCCACCTCAGGACTGGAGGCCACCCCAGACACAATTTAATCATGTTCATTCAAAGCATTAGAAACCAATTCAGCAGTCTCCAAGAACACATTATCCTTATTTGATGAAATCATGTTTACTCAAGGAATGTTAATGAATTGTTTTGCATCTATTTACTTTATATAGGTTAATTCAAAGACCCGCCATTCCCTCTTTTTTCAGTGTATATGAATAAACTTTTTCATGATATTCTAATTATATGGTCAGGATCTGTATGTACTTCCTGAAAAAAGGTTTGCACACTCATTTGGATTCTCTGAGACTGTGGTCCTTTTCATTTGCACCAAGTCTACACTCCACCAACTGGAAGTGCACACTACAGTGCATTGCATAAATATGTGTGGGTTTGAGCAAGTGTATTTTTCTGAGTATTTGCAGTGTATTATCAGATGCTGGCGTCAGAGTGAACTTTGTGTACATTCTTCCTCTATGCATGTGATTTACTGATAAGAAGATGTCTTAAGAGGAAAGGTTTACGTCCCATGCTTAGTGTTCTTGTCTAACCAATGTTACTGGCTAGCTGGTCTCAAGACTCAATGATAATGACTATTTCCAGAAATGGTACATATCGCTTTAAGAGGAAAGAGATTTTAACTCGGCTCACATCCCTTTCTCATGCTTGTAGTGTTCTTGTCAAAAAATCTTGAGGGGTGCAGTGGTGTACCATGCTAATACTACACCCCTCCATAAAGGCGGAGGGTTGGAATCCTTTTCAAGCCCTGCCTCTTCTCTCTCTCTCTCTCTCTCTCTCTCTCTCTCTCTCTCTCTCTCTCTCTCTCTCTCTCTCTCTCTCTCTCTCTCTCTCATTTCAATTCCTCTCCGTTCTTCAGTTTCCTGTCTAGTGAAGGCACAGAAGACCTCTTAACAATAATTGCATGTTTAACTCCCACACAAATGTTTAACTATTACTCATACAACAGGGGTGCATAAACTCTACTACTCATAAAGAAAAGTGTCAGAAGTTTCAAAGTTAGAGCTGAGAAGAAAATAAATGTTGATGTTAAAGGATTCCAACCCTGCACAGACAAATAAACAAATAGTCAATTTTACACCAGGAGTGTTCAGTGTGTGTGTGTGTGTGTGTGTGTGTGTGTGTGTGTGTGTGTGTGTGTGTGTGTGTGTGTGTGTGTGTGTGTGTGTGTGTGTGTGTGTGTGTTACAAACCCAATAAAAGATCTCATGGGTATGGAACATAAAACCAGGAGAAACCAGTTTGGGGAGAAAAAAATTGGCGATGCTTTTATTTGCTTTTATCAAGAGTCAGGGTTAACAAAAATGGCGTCGGACGCCTGGATCAACATAAGAAAAGAAGAAGATTTATTGGAAAAAGATAAACCCTATTATAATACCTGAACTGAAGCTCAAACAAACTAAATTACCACCTGGAAACAAAACAGCGTGAATCTTCCGGCAGCTTCCTACCTCCTTAACTCCACCTGACTCGTGCGCAATAACTAGAAAGAAAATATAACACCACCTTCCACCCTTACAAAGATTTAAATATACAGTAGGCCTCTAAAAATAAAAGACAATAACTAGATTGCATTTCCTCACAGAAAATGCTGGAGTATGCTTGCCCTCCATGCATTCGCTGCCCCTCATGCATGCGTTGCCCTTTATGCATGTTGCCCTTCGTGGAGGTTGCCCTTCATGCATTGCTCTTCATCCATGTTCAGCACACACATGCACGCACGCACGCACGCACACACACACACACACACACACACACACACACAATCTAACACAAACACCCCATAACAGAAAAGTCAAAAACATGTTTTTTTTGGTGTACCACCCCCTGGACACCATATTGTACACTTGCATATCTTTGTTGTGCACCCTTTGGGCTAAGGTAATAGCACCAAATAGCTTTAAATTACTTGGCTGAAGTTCCTGGGCCAATACATTGAGGCCATTGGCCCATAGTGTAAATGGGGCTGATATTGACCTAAAACAATTTAGCTAATTGTGGCGCCCCCCAGGGGCCAATTTTCACAAAAATTGGTATGTAGCCTTTGGCTATAGTGAAGATAATGTGTACTCATTTTTGTTGTGATACTAGTAGGCGTTGCCGAGATATGAGCTAACTTCCTGTTTTGGCGTCTTCACCGCCAAATTTGATTGGCTCCTGTTCAAAGACGGTTCAAGAAATCAGTCTGTAACTTTCAGGGTAGCTGTATCTCAGTCTGAACATGATCTGATAAAATTTTCGAGACACTCTCACAAAAAATGTGGGAGGGGCGTCATTTTTATTGATTTTTACAACATTCAAAATTGCGGGAAAACTTTCCGAGGTCCAAAATTTTGTCAAAGGGTGCGTTGGATTCGGCTTGGTCCAAGGATAATGTGGTTGTAATACATATGGGCGTTTCCGAAATATAAGCTAACTTCCTGTTTTGCCTCTTCAATATGGCCAAAACACAGTTTCGTCAATTGTGGCGCCCCCCAGTGGCCAATTATCCTCCAATTTGTCATTTGAACTCTAGGGGTGATGTCAGTCATGTGTATCCAATTAAGTTGTGATCTGACATGTCGTTACCGAGATATGAGCTAACTTCCTGTTTGGCGACTTCAATATGAGCTAAAACACATTTTCACTAATTGTGGCGCCCCCCATGTTCCAATTTTCACGGACATTGGTATGTAGTCCCTGGCTATAGTAAGGATAATGTCTATCAATTTTTGTTGTGATACGAGTAGGCGTTGCCGAGATATGACCTCACTTCCTGTTTGGCGTCCTCGCCAGCAAATTCGATTGGTTCCTGTTTGAAGACGGTTCAATCAATCGCTCCGCAACTTTTAGGGTAGATGTATCTCGTTCACAACATGCTTTGTGTAAAATCTGCCATAAATTGTGGGCGGGGCGCCATTTTTATTGATTTTTACAAAATTCAAAATGGCGGGAAAACTATCCAGGCGGAAAATGACGTCATAGGGTGCGTTGGATCCGTCTTGGTCCAAGGATTCCAGGGATACCAAGTTTTTGAAATGTGGACCTACGGTTCAAAAGTTACCGTTTTCCTGTTGGTGGCGCTAGAGAGTTCGAGGTACCCCCGTGAAAAATACAAAACCTGGTCGTATGACCGAGCCGAACGTTTCGGTCTTTGAACGAATTTTCTATCTTGAGCGGTTCTTCAAAACGAATGGTTCGTAGAATAAAAAGGGGAACCGGAAACGGAAGAATAACAATAGTATGCTTGCCGCATAAAGAGATGGGTCTAAAAAGAATGTTTGCTACCAGCTTCCTCAGGACCAGCGTGCAGCGTAGAGCGAGCAGGCCAGAGAGAGAGAGAGAGAGAGAGTGGAGACTGGGCCTGGAGTTTTTAAGCCAACACCCATCTTTGGCTCGGCCAATAGACACACGTCTTCCCATGGGCACACCTGGACATATTTAGACAATCACGCCAAGCAGAGTGCCACGCAATCAAATGATTAGTGGCAATTTAGTCATGACACTGGTGGTAGAGCCAGAGCCATACAGAAGGGAGAGTCGGCAATCTCCGCTGTGTGCTAAGGCCGACTTCCTCATTAGCAAAATTAGCTGTTTTAGCTTCTCAGTACTGCTCAGCGTTGCGAATGTCAGTTCCTAGTAGTGGGCGTAGCACACAGCAAATGCAATGCGATGCAATGCAGGGAATATGACAAGACTTGCTGTTCGTAGTAATAACTTCAGATAAACATCACAGATGATAAAACTGTTGTGATTATCACCACCCAGACAGTTGATAGTTTACATATTTGTGGTGATTATCCCGCAGTATAGTTCGTTAGTCCTTATCTTTGGCTGTTAATGTGGTGGTTCTATGTTGAGTCTATGGGAAGGAACAACCTTCTCTCGCTGAAAGGCGGAACTGCCATTTAATTCCAGGTCCTCCAATCGCGTAACTCTCCCTTCTGTAGGCCTATGGCTCTGGGTAGAGTAGGCCCATGTAACAGTGTGTGTGTGGGTGGCCATCGGTCCGTTTTTACGACCTGTTCACGACGTCGGTGTGTCCCTCTCTTTGTCTTTCCTTTCCTCCTAGCCTTTTGCTTATGGCCTCAAGATGCGAGGCAACGTCATTGACGCAAACTAGACCTTGACAGTCGGTCGAGTTTCCAATAGCCTATCTGCGGCCGCCATGTTACTTCAGATTTAACACCAGACTTCGCACAGCAAATTAACCGTATTGCTGTCGCGATATGCCGGGGAAATCTCCGTGCAATTAGGCCTAGTGTTAATTGCGGTCCATGAAGTGCATTAACTGACTGTATGAAAGTTAAATAAGGTAGTCTAACCATGTTATTGTCTACTGTCTGTTTCCTATTTTTGTGGCAACGCATAGGCTAGTGCAACTAAGGCACGATCTGATATCGCCAAGTAATAGAGCTCTTCAGCGTTGACGTCAACTTGTATGCGGCGTTTGGACTACCGGTTCCATGGCGATTTTTTACATTGCAAAACGCCATAGAGATTCAGGTTTGGCAAAAATATAAGTTGCACGGCAACAACGAACATTAGCGTGTCCCCGCATCCCTTTCTCATTAGTGGAACGGATCGTATCATCATGTTGGTGTATTCACATGTTAAATCATGACGATTATAATTCAATATTGCTAACCCCTTTCTGATCAGTAAAACTTCCGAACTACATACTTTCCTTTGGTTGCCATGGATACAACCCTCCGCACGTACATGCCGTTAGATACAGGCGCCGCTTCTGTAGTCGCCAAAAGCTTCCGGGTTTAGCATATGGACGCAACATCGTATTTATGTCGAAGTTTGACACAAAATGATCAACCATGTCATACCTACAGCCTATTTTTAACACCCTCGACAGTTTGCGGGGGTTCGCTAAGCGCGTGCTTGCACTCGGAGCTTATTTGAAATTTACCCCTATTCATTCCCAATGGAGGCCGGAAGCCGATAGGAACCAGGACGTCCTTAAATGCTAACATGAAAGACTACAATCTACTACATGCTTCCGCTTCCGCTGAAGAACTCTATTAACACTCCTGGACCGATGTGAAAACGTTCGTCCAGGATTAATGTTATAGCCAACCAATCAGGGGTCATTAGAGGTGGGATCACAGATACTCTTCTTAGAAGGGCTGTGGTGGGATCATTAGAGGTGGTACGTCATCAACAGGGCGACTAGCATTTCCAAATATTCGCCTTATTTTGTGCCACCCGGAACGTTCTAAAGACGTTGAGGGGTACACTTCAGGGGTGCATTCGGCAACGCACCAGCTGTCATGGCGCCTCAGTGTTGTGTGCCCAAATGTGCGTCCTCAAAGAGAAAAAATCCTACCGTGGACAGACTTTCCACCGTTTCCCCAAAGAGCAGGCACTTCGCCGTGAATGGATAAATCACGTCAAGAGGGATCCTGGTCCATATTTCAAGGTAAGATGCGAAATTGTGTTCAATCATACGCATTAGCTAGCACAAATAAGCTAGCTCGCCAAACTTGTCATGACTCATGTAGCCTAATGAAGCGAATGCCTCGATGAAATAAAAAAAATATGAATGTGTAATTACACAACGCTACATTCATATGATATTTCCAGATTATGCTTTTAATTGTATGGTAAGCGATCCGATGGCCACCGATTTTGTGCTACCAGAACCAGTAGCATAGGGCAGGCCTACTTGTGCTAAAATCAAGTTGTTTTGCTAACGAACTAAAATGCATACCCTGGTATTTATGGTTACAGATCAACGCTGAGACCAAGGTTTGCTCTGAGCACTTTGAGAAGCAGTGTTTTGTAAAGACCGCCCGTGGTATCACAGAGCTTATAAAGGATGCTGTGGTAACTTTGTTCGCCTGGACTTCAGAGAGGCCAAAGAGGAGAATCATCATTCGCAGACCGAGGTTACTTTGTTCAGTCAATATTCAACTGACATGTGTCTACCAACCCTCATAATAATAATAATAATAAAAATAATAGAGAATAGTTCACCATAGGAATAGCCTACATTTAAATTTAGACAAAAGACTGGAGAATTAATTTATGTGCTGGAGATATAACTTATTTGTTTGCATTGATCATGTCCTCCTGAGTCATGAGCCAAAGATTTCAAACTGTGATGTTATTACATTGCATTACATTTCACTTAGCTGACACTTTAATTTTATTCAAGCGACTTGGTTATTGTTTGTCAGGGTGTTGGTTACAGTCCCTGGAGCAATGTGTCAATGTGTTAGATGCCTTTCTCAAGGATACTTCAGCCATGAAGATGTCAGTAGAGGTCAGGGGGATTCGAACCTGCAAATCCCAGATTTAAAGACCAACTCTCTAACCACTAGGCCACGGTTGCCCTGTGTATGTTGTGACTCTCCTGTCCTTTGTGTTTCTTTTTCAGTACGGATTCCATGGAGGTGGATGAAAACCAGCCTGATGTGAGAAGGGATGCCTTGAGGTAAGTTAATGAATTGTATTTAGTTGTGCCATAGTTTGTAATTCATTACTGCATTCAGTTTTATATCAGTTAGGAATTGACCGTTTGATTCACAACTAGTAGTGTTGTCTTGTTGTCCCTCCAGCACAGATGTACCTCCTCCACAGCCATACCATGATTATGCTGTTCCACCGCTGACACCAGAGGGACAACTTGAGGCGGCACGCAAGCACATCATAGAGCAAGACAAGTTAATAGCACAACTTAAAGGGACACTGTGTGAGATTTTTATTTGTTTATTTCCAGAATGCATGCTGCCCATTCACTAATGTTAACTTTTTCATGAATACTTACCACCAGCATCAAATTCTAAGTATTCATTATGACTAAAATTGCACTTTTCATACATTAAAAGGGGGATCTTCTCCATGGTCCGTCATTTTGAATTTCCAAAAATAGCCATTTTTAGCTGCAAAAATGACTGTACTTGGACCATATTTGAAAATATTTGTTTATTACTTTCATGTAAAGATCAAATTTGGCAATAGGCAGCCCAGTTTCAATGTGCAGCATAGTTGCAGTACCTTTTTTTGACCATTTCCTGCACAGTGTCCCTTTCAAGATAAAGTGTTCAGTGTGTCAAGATTCCAGTGATGATAGTCAGATGTCATTTTACACAGGATTCCCAGACTATGCCACCTTTTAAAGCTGTATATATGGCTCTACAGCCCACAGCCACAAGCATAGTTGGATGGAGTCAGGCTCAAAGGCTTAAACAAACAGGGGTACAGGTCATTAGACAGGCATTTAATATCCCCAAACTAGCAACTATGGACCAGTTATTTCTCTCTCTTTCGCCTCAGACAGGGTTTTGCTGAGCAGGACCTTGCGGTGCGCTTTGGTGTGTCACAGTCAACTGTGAGCAGAATCTGTGTCACCTGGACTAACTATCTATACATTTTAGGATCTCTCCCCATTTGGCCTTCAAAAGCCACAGTAGATGAATGTATGCCTACTTGTTTTCAAAACACTTACCCAGACACCAGAGTCATTCTAGACTGTACAGAAATATATGTGCAAATGCCTAGTTCGAAGGTACTTAACTCCGAAATCTATTCCCATTACAAGGGCAACCCAACTTTCAAAAGGCCTGATTGGTATTGCCCCGTCTGGTGAGGTGTCATTCGTTAGTGACCTGTACACAGGCTCCATATCCGACAAGGAGATTACAGAATTGTCCGGCATCCTGGCAATGCTTGAAGAAGGCGATTTAGTCATGGCAGACAAAGGGTTTCTGATTAAGGACTCCACCCTTTTTAGGCCCAAGTGGCACTTTCAATGCAGATGAAGTACCAGAAACACAAACAAGCGCAAGACTTCGTATTCGTGTTGAACGTGCGATAAGGAGAATAAAAGAGTTCCACATATATGATGGCGTCATACCCATGACACTAGTAGGCTCTGTTAACCAGATGTGGGCAGTGAGTGCAATGTTAACAAACGTCCAAGGCCCATTATTCTGAAATTATGAAAAATTCAGTCACAAGTGAAATAGGAAACATACATTGAATTGATGTTTATTTCTACAAATCTCTCATGCTTTAAGTGTGCATCATAGATCATCTTATTATACTAAATGTTATATTATTATATAATAATGTATTTTATTATGCATACATCACTTCTCTCTGAAATTGTAATAAACAAATCTGTGAAATCCAATCAT
The DNA here is from genome assembly GCF_034702125.1 of Engraulis encrasicolus. NCBI lineage: Eukaryota > Metazoa > Chordata > Actinopteri > Clupeiformes > Engraulidae > Engraulis > Engraulis encrasicolus. The sequence continues at coordinate 48,128,685 of NC_085857.1, read as the reverse complement.
TTGTTTTGTTTACTGACTGACTTTTTTCTACAGTGCAGGCAGGAAGGAGGAGAAAACAAAAACTATTGAGTTTAGCGTTCATCTCTTGGTCATGGGAAAGCTCCACCTGTAATAGATCAGAAAACAAAACATTAGAAAAATGTTGTTTACAGCATATGGGTCAATGACATTTTTTTGTGTGGCAGAGGTCAGGTGATGTAATCACAGCTAGAACCATATTGTATTAATTATTTAAATTATTTGAATACTGAAATGTACCACCCTGATACTGATATGTTTGTTAGATCCATATTGAGGCTTACAGTCCTCTTGGCGCAAGTAACTTAAGTAATGCAACTGTAGTGTAATGCCATGCATTTTAAATATATTAACATTGTAGTGTACGGGATTATTTTGAAAAGACAGTAACATGTGATCAGTAATGCATTACTGTTTTTGAGTAACTTGCCCAACACTGGTAATGACTAGAGTAACTAACTAACACCAAAGTCACTATGACTTCAGTACAAACACAAATAAGGTGTAGCACGTCTGCACTAGGCTGCTCTAATCAGATTTTCTGTCATAATTGAGATGGCTAAACTGGTAGTATTAGCTGCTGATGAATAAGCTTTAATTGCGCTATCAGGCTACACTACTCTAAAAGGCAGCCATCAGTCTGCTACTTCTCCACTCTACCCACCAAAGGCAACTACGTATTTGGTCAAAACGGACTTAAAATTGATATAACAAACTTCTTGATTACTATCCTAGCTAGATTGGAATGCCCTGTAAAGCTAACTCTTGTGCACGTTGGTAGTTGCTAGCAAAATAGCTATGCAGCTTAACAGATATGCAGCACTAGTCCAGGATGAATGTGATGCTGTATCAGTCCAGGACTAAAGATAAGCAACAACACTCCAGGATGAATGTGATGCTGTATCAGTCCTGGACTAAAGATAAGTAACAGCAGTCCAGGATGAATGTGATGCTGTATCAGTCCTGGACTAAAGATAAGTAACAGCAGTCCAGGATGAATGTGATGCTGTATCAGTCCTGGACTAAAGATAAGTAACAGCAGTCCAGGATGAATGTGATGCTGTATCAGTCCTGGACTAAAGATAAGTAACAGCAGTCCAGGATGAATGTGATGCTGTATCAGTCCTGGACTAAAGATAAGTAACAGCAGTCCAGGATGAATGTGATGCTGTATCAGTCCTGGACTAAAGATAAGTAACAGCAGTCCAGGATGAATGTGATGCTGTATCAGTCCAGGATGAATGTGGCACTGTATCAGTCCTGGGCTAAAGATAAGTAACAACAGTCCAGGATGAATGTGATGCTGTATCAGTCCTGGACAACAGATAAGTATTGTGCATTTTTTGACCACTGTGTGGTCAAAACAGGTACTGCAACTATGCTGTTCATTGAAACTGGATTACCTATTGCCAAATTTGATCTTTTCATGAAAGTTTACTAAGTAATGAGGTAGGCTAAAATGGCCAAAGTATAGTCATTTTTGCAGCTAAAAATGGCTATTTCTGGTATTTCAAAATGTCGGACCATGGAGAAGATCCCCTTTTTCATGTATGAAAAGTGCCATTTTCCCAGTCATAATGAATACTTAGAATTTGATGGTGGTGGTAAGTATTCATGAAAAAGGTAACATCAGTGAATGGGTGGCATGAATTCTGGAAATAAACAAAACATTTCACACAGTGGACCTTTAACAACAGTTCCAGGATGAATGTTCTGTAGAGTAGAGTATAACTTGAACGATCTTAGAGGGAAATTAAGGAATGTTGTATCGGCCTTGGATTAACAAGTAGTGGTAAGTGAGACTGATGATGAAACATGGTCCAGGACAAAAGTGATGAACTAAGCTTCTGCCCCTCTATTTAAACTTTGATAGCACAAATAAAGGTGTGGAAGTAGCACGTCTGCACTAGGCTGCTCTAATCAGATTTTCTGTCATAATTGAGATGGCTAAACTGGTAGTATTAGCTGCTGATGAATAAGCTTTAATTGCGCTATCAGGCTACACTACTCTAAAAGGCAGCCATCAGTCTGCTACTTCTCCACTCTACCCACCAAAGGCAACTACGTATTTGGTCAAAACGGACTTAAAATTGATATAACAAACTTCTTGATTACTATCCTAGCTAGATTGGAATGCCCTGTAAAGCTAACTCTTGTGCACGTTGGTAGTTGCTAGCAAAATAGCTATGCAGCTTAACAGATATGCAGCACTAGTCCAGGATGAATGTGATGCTGTATCAGTCCAGGACTAAAGATAAGCAACAACACTCCAGGAAGAATGTGGCACTGTATCAGTCCAGGATGAATGTGTCACTGTATCAGTCCTGGACTAAAGATAAGCAACAACACTCCAGGAAGAATGTGATGCTGTATCAGTCCTGGACTAAAGATAAGTAACAGCAGTCCAGGATGAATGTGGCACTGTATCAGTCCTGGACTAAAGATAAGTAACAGCAGTCCAGGATGAATGTGATGCTGTATCAGTCCTGGACTAAAGATAAGTAACAGCAGTCCAGGATGAATGTGATGCTGTATCAGTCCTGGACTAAAGATAAGTAACAACAGTCCAGGATGAATGTGATGCTGTATCAGTCCAGGACTAAAGATAAGCAACAACACTCCAGGATGAATGTGATGCTGTATCAGTCCTGGACTAAAGATAAGTAACAGCAGTCCAGGATGAATGTGATGCTGTATCAGTCCTGGACTAAAGATAAGTAACAGCAGTCCAGGATGAATGTGATGCTGTATCAGTCCTGGACTAAAGATAAGTAACAACAGTCCAGGATGAATGTGATGCTGTATCAGTCCTGGGCTAAAGATAAGTAACAACAGTCCAGGATGAATGTGATGCTGTATCAGTCCTGGGCTAAAGATAAGTAACAGCAGTCCAGGATGAATGTGATGCTGTATCAGTCCTGGACAACAAGACAACACTACTAGTTGTGAATCAAACGGTCAATTCCTAACTGATATAAAACTGAATGCAGTAATGAATTACAAACTATGGCACAACTAAATACAATTCATTAACTTACCTCAAGGCATCCCTTCTCACATCAGGCTGGTTTTCATCCACCTCCATGGAATCCGTACTGAAAAAGAAACACAAAGGACAGGAGAGTCACAACATACACAGGGCAACCGTGGCCTAGTGGTTAGAGAGTTGGTCTTTAAATCTGGGATTTGCAGGTTCGAATCCCCCTGACCTCTACTGACATCTTCATGGCTGAAGTATCCTTGAGAAAGGCACCTAACACAGCTCATTGACATATTGCTCCAGGGACTGTAACCAATACCCTGACAAACAATAACCAAGTCGCTTGAATAAAATTAAAGTGTCAGCTAAGTGAAATGTAATGCAATGTAATAACATCACAGTTTGAAATCTTTGGCTCATGACTCAGGAGGACATGATCAATGCAAACAAATAAGTTATATCTCCAGCACATAAATTCATTCTCCAGTCTTTTGTCTAAATTTAAATGTAGGCTATTCCTATGGTGAACTATTCTCTATTATTATTTTTATTATTATTATTATTATTATTATTATGAGGGTTGGTAGACACATGTCAGTTGAATATTGACTGAACAAAGTAACCTCGGTCTGCGAATGATGATTCTCCTCTTTGGCCTCTCTGAAGTCCAGGCGAACAAAGTTGCCACAGCATCCTTTATAAGCTCTGTGATACCACGGGCGGTCTTTACAAAACACTGCTTCTCAAAGTGCTCAGAGCACACCTTGGTCTCAGCGTTGATCTGTAACCATAAATACCAGGGTGTGCATTTTAGTTCGTTAGCAAAACAACTTGATTTTAGCACAAGTAGGCCTGCCCTATGCTACTGGTTCTGGTAGCACAAAATCGGTGGCCATCGGATCGCTTACCATACAATTAAAAGCATAATCTTGAAATAGCGATCTGGAAATATCATATGAATGTAGCGTTGTGTAATTACACATTCATATGTTTTTATTTCATCGAGGCATTCGCTTCATTAGGCTACATGAGTCATGACAAGTTTGGCGAGCTAGCTTATTTGTGCTAGCTAATGCGTAGGCCTATGATTGAACACAATTTCGCATCTTACCTTGAAATATGGACCAGGATCCCTCTTGACGTGATTTATCCATTCACGGCGAAGTGCCTGCTCTTTGAGGAAACGGTGGAAAGTCTGTCCACGGTAGGATTTTTTCTCTTTGAGGACGCACATTTGGGCACACAACACTGAGGCGCCATGACAGCTGGTGCGTTGCCGAATGCACCCCTGAAGTGTACCCCTCAACGTCTTTAGAACGTTCTGGGTGGCACACAGACTTCTATTACTATACAAGTCAGTGGGGTGGCACAAAATAAGGCGAATATTTGGAAATGCTAGTCGCCCTGTTGATGACGTACCACCTCTAATGATCCCACCTCTAATGACCCCTGATTGGTTGGCTATAACATTAATCCTGGACGAACGTTTTCACATCGGTCCAGGAGTGTTAATTACTTGGCGATATCAGATCGTGCTACAACTAAGTTTGTCCGCTAAATGCGAGGGCTCTCACAACTTTACAAACAGGGCAAAGAAAGTGTCTTTCTGCACGGGCGCTTTGTCTGTATTTTGAGCTCACGTTGTTGCTAGTGGGGTGGATCCTGTTGTTTAGTAGGGTGGATCCTGGACTTTTTAACTAACAGAACCCAGCAGGTGAGGGTAAATGGGGTACTATCTGAAAAAATGACATCCTCCACAGGATCGCCCCAGGGATGCGTTTTGTCTCCTCTGCTCTATATTCTGTACACTAATGACTGTCGTAGCCAACACGCAAACCGACACATACTGAAATTTGCAGATGACTCCATCATCCTCAGCCTTCTCCAGGGGAACGAAACAGATCATGGTCCCATCTTAGATGATTTTATTGCCTGGTGTGATAGTTCTCACCTGCACCTGAATGTCTCAAAAACCAAAGATATGATCATTGACTTCAGGCCTAAACCCCTCCCTGCTCTGACTACCATCAAAGGGCAGGCTGTGGATGTGGTAGATTCCTATAAGTACCTGGGTAGTTTTATTGATAATAAATTAAATTTTAACCTCAACACAGAAAATATTTGCAAAAAGAGCCAACAACGTCTGTTTTGTTTACGCAAGCTGGCCAAATTTAATGTTGACAAAACCATGATGACACTCTTTTATAGGTCCTACATTGAGTCGGTTTTATCTTTTTCTATCTGCTGTTGGTTTAATAACCTCAGTGTGAAAGCGAAAAACACCCTTGCCAAAATCGTGAAGGTCAGTGGCAAAATTATAGGTGCCCAGCAAAGCAGCCTCACTGACCTGTATAAAAAAGCCACTTTGAGGAAGGCTGAGTCCATTTTATCTGTTACGGCCCACCCCCTCCACTCTGAATTTCAGCTACTTCCATCTGGCTCATGCTTTAGGTTCCCATCAGTCAAGACCAACAGATTTAGGTTTTCATTTGTCCCTAGTGCCATCTCCCTTTTAAATTCACATCCCCCTGATTGAGTTCTTGACCTGATCTCTGGCGTTGTTGTTTATGGTATTTTATTGTATGATGATGTTCTTATTTTATTTATTCATGATGTGTTTTTTATAACTATATTTATGGTCATTTTAACCTTTTATTGACCACTGCACTTTATGTCTGTCCTGTGGTATCTGTTGTTGCTGTCTATATGTGCTTATGACTTGCTGCACACCTAATCGCCCCTTCTGGGGACAATAAAGTTGAAAAGTTGAAAGTTGAAGTTGAAAGCTATGGTTATCCAGCGTCTGCATGAAAAAAAATGTTGACAGAAGCGGGTTGCCTCCCTTAAAACACCGCTGATAAACACTCCTGACCAACTTTGAGTATGCCTACAGAAAATCAAATTAATTGTTGGCTATTATAGGCCTACGCATGCATGACTACCCAAAATAGGCCTACATGAAAAAAATATTTATGAAATAATATATCCCTACAGACAACAACGGAAGGATTTGTCTATCGTAACCTGCCATCTCTGATGCAACATTAAGTTAGTGGTAGCCTACTGATGACTCCTTTATCGGAGTGAGGTAAAGAAATGCGAAAATCCTTCCCCAAAAAAATCTTGTTTTAAAAGTAAAACTGTTGTTGGCAGCTGAGTTAAGATGGCAGCGCTGTTCCCTGATTTCTGCCTACAGTTTAGAATGCCGACTTCACTGTTTTCTCCATGGAGGCGGGGTGTCGGCAAGTCGAAGCAATGGGTACGGCGCAAGGACGCTAGGTTAGAAAGTTAAGGGGCGGGGTTGTCCGGCCGAAGTCCGGACAGCTGGTCACCCTATGTGTGTGTGTGTGTGTGTGTGTGTGTGTGTGTGTGTGTGTGTGTGTGTGTGTGTGTGTGTGTGTCTGTGTGTGTGTGTGTGTGTGTGTGTGTGTGTGTGTGTGTGTGTGTGTGTGTGTGTGTGTGTGTGTGTGTGTGTGTGTGTGTGATTCCCGCGGGATGGGAGTCAACATTTTAAAGATGAACGGGAGAGGGCAGGAGCAAAAGTAAAGATGAATGGGGGCGGGCAGGAGCGGGAATAAAAATGAACGTGAGCGGGAATGCCGCTTATTTTTTTTCGAAAAAACAAACAAAAAAAACCTTGTTTTTTAGATGAAACAGGATTGGGTGGATTTTGAGTGGGAGTGGGCAGGATTGGGAGACATTCTTTTCAGGAGTGGACGGGATGGGATTTGTTTCTTTTACTCCAGTCCGGGATGGGATTTTTTTTCTGGGACCGGGATGGGACGGGAGTGAAAATCTACTCCCGTGTCATGCTCTATTGTGTGTTTCTGTTCTCTGTCGTAGGCCTGTATCTGAGCACTGTGGTGGTAGCACAAGGATGTAACAAGGGACTTCTCCCTGATGGTCATGGAGGATGCATAGGTAAGAATGCAGACAAAGCTGACACTAAGATGACATGACTCATTGCTACTGTACAAGACATGACTAATATTTAAACCCTGCACATTTAATGCTGAATGTTTTGTATATAATAGAATGCATAGTATACACGCAGGCACGCACGCACGCACGCATGCACACACACACTAGAGCATGACACAGGAGTGGATTTGGTAACACTTTCTTTGAAGCCCATATCTATAGCGCATTATGAGCGCATTTATAACAAATTATAATGCACATTATAATTACTTACAAAGCATTACGACTACACCGATGATGTTTCATGATGCTTTATGTTAACAGTAATGAATAACCATGAATCTAGCTTATATAACACTTTATAAATCCAAGGGTATTATGAGTGCTCATGACTGGATATAAATTACAGGCGGCCTGGGGGAAAAAGGTTGGAACTGGCATAGAGGGACGCATCTGTTGTCCGCCTGTCGGCCTTGTTATGCTGCACTTTGACGTATAAACTGATATAACCTTTGCAACCAGTTTAGATTTATATATATATACTTACAAAGATAGCAGTGCAGTATCATCTGAAAACTTGACTAAGTGACTTCCTTGTTGGAAAGTCCTGCAGCTGTCTGTGTATAAAATAAAAAGTAAAGGAGAGAGAACACAAGCCTGTATTTGAAGGAATGGGTTGTGATAGTTGACCATTTACAAAGACTCGCTGTATTCTATCTGTTAGAAAATGTCACAGAGCCACAGATATTGTGCCTATGTAATCAGCAGAGTCTGGGGATGATGTGGAATACCATTGATCATATGAAAAATAAGGAAGTGTAGGCAAGAACAGCTCAATTCCTGTGGGGGAAAAACATGATCGTTTTTTTTCCACTATAAAGTGGTTTAGTTTGAGTGGAGTTGTACAACTTGTGGTTGAAATAAAGTTAAACAAAAGAATACAATTTCATCAACTTTGGATTTTAAGACATTGTGAGACCATGCTGATAAGGATATGTTCTAGTTTGGATGTCCACTCGAAGGTAGGGAGACATCAGGCGGGGGGTGCTTGAGGGGGTCAGGTTTGAAAGGTGACATTGTGTAATAAATTGATATTAATGCACATACAATATGTTCAAACCTCTGTAAAATAGTGCTAAATGTATTCCTGAGGGTCTAAGCTTTCCAATGATATATATATGATTCCATATAATGTTCCTGGGTTTATTACACCACCTGGATTACAAACAATTGCGGAATGAAGATCAAGTTGAAGTTAAAAGTCATTGGACCCGATACAGGGCCCTCCGATGCTTAAGAGGTTTATTAATTAGGTCGTATTCTACCAACTCTTAAAGGCCAACTTCCGATAAAACACAGTTTTACACACTCTTTTTGAAAACCGGACGGTCAAGTTAAACTCACATGCAAGACGGTGCGTCACCTCGCCTGGCTGTGTTTCCCGGTGTTTCCCAATTGACATAAATAATGCAGAGAAACGAGCGAATCACGAAAGCCTTTCTGTGTTTCGTCACGTCGAAAGAAGGCGTTGGCCACAAAGGTTTATGTCGACCCATTTTTCTAAAAACATGTTGAGTAATTTTTTTCTGCTTGTTTTCATAACAAGCAACGTCTGGTGGCCCGAAACCTAACTTAGCTTAGCTATCAGCTGGTTGCTACTCTCAGGTACACACACAGCACAAAGCCTCATACATACAGCAAGCCCACTCTGGTTGCTCCGTGCCTGCAGCTCGCCTAGGGGTCGCTGTCGAAAGAGCACAGCCCTGAATGGAGCCTGCACGCCTCCGTTGGCGCCCCTATAGTGCAGTACCACCCGGGGAAGTGGTGACTCTGTTTCCCATTACATTCTCTCCAAGAACAGGAGGACTGAGCCAATCAGAGACGGATTTCCACGAGAGCAGGAGGAGTGAGCCAATCAGAGGCGCATTTCCACGAGAAACACGGAACACCCTCTCGTTTCTCCACAAGCCACCTTGCTAGCTTGCAAAAACGGCTTGAAACAAAGCAACCAGGACGTTTTTTAAAACAGGACCAACGCGTAACACATTCAATAACAATGGGGAACACAGCAATATTAATAAAATGACGTTGAGAGGCCATCTTTAAATTTAAGAATATGTATAAGTTCCATTTTTTTTTTCACTGAAATGTATTTTTTCACTAGTTTATTCAATTAGGGCGGAATTCTCCCGTCTCCACTTAAGTCGGTTTTACGTGCGCACATTTTACGTGGTCTTATCTTGCGCATATTCTCCCCTCTGGAACGTCGCCACACCTCTCGCGCTTAACTCAGAAAAACAGCGTGTAGCCCAACATAGGTGTGATATATGCTAAATGGGGGGATGAGTCTCCGCCAAGTTCATCAGTTGTGGCTACAAAGAAACTATGGAGCATGGATTTTCAGATCAACCATGTGAAAACCTCGGCAGTCCATTGAGATCCAACACTGAACTTTAACTTTGAATTTAAAACCACGTGCCAAAAGTCCTCTTGCAAAAGCGTTTCAAAATCTAACCTCCGCTCCTTTTCACAAGCACAAGTCAAGTATTGGAGGTGAGATAATGAGATGGAAACGCGATGTGTCCCTTTGGCGGGAACTCAGCTGAGCGTTTTGGTGCGCAACAGGTTGATTGAAATAATAAACATGATTGAACGTTTTGTTAAAAATGGAGTTTGGCGTGTTGCCTGGACAATGCCGGAAATCAAAAAGTGATTTAAAATGCTGATCATTCCCACAGTTAAACAAACACATAGTAGGTCTATTTGCTGACTTTTAAAAGTGTTTCTCCGCTTCTCTGTACAGCAACGTGACATTAAAATAATGTAAATAAAAATATGTAGATCTCAGCTGTCCGTCAGCANATTACACTTAGGCTACATGCATGCTGAAGAATGAACAAGGAAATCGATCGTCATGAAAAAACGGAGACTTTATATTCTGTCGCAGACATGGGAATTAATTGGACATGGGCATGCAATGCCAAGCCAGGACTTAAACGCGCAGCTGATGGGGTGTAATAGAGACCAGAAGCGAAATGCCAAAGACATGCTCTGATATGTAGGCCTACCTTTTTACGTTTAGCTGTAATGACACTCAGGAAATACTTTCTGCCTTACAAAAACAGATAGGACAACATGTAGCCTACCTCAGTATGTGGTGGTTTTGTATGTCGGGCATCAGAAAGTGTTATAAGTTACATGCACATATGCACGAGTTCCAATAAATCACAAAAGTGGAGGAGTTGCAATAATGGCTACAACATATAAAATGGCGAAGGTTGTTTTTGAATAGGCATACTTTGGGTGGCTGTTAGGACGACTGGAACAGCGGTCTTTAGTCTGACGTGCCTTGTCAACTTAGCCTACTTGTGCATGGTGCGACGAGGTGTTTTTGGTTTTGGTTACCGTCCGTGGAGACAACATGATGATCCTCATACTGATTAATTAATTACCTGCTTTTGTTTGTAAGTTCACCGATATGAGAACATGCTCTGGGCAGCTGGTCATATTTTGTCACAATTAATGTAGAATGTTTATGTGGAACTGTGAATGAATTTCGATTTGGACTCACGCTGACGGTAAGGAACATCAACAAAGCATACCGTGTAACATGTTCAAAATGCGAGCCAAACGAGCATCAAATGCAATATTACATTTTACCTCATAGTGGCGCTTGACCTTACTACAGCCCTTTGATGCGCGTAAAGGAAAACGCGCGTAAGTGCACGGGAGAATACGCTTAGGATTCATTTACATGCGAAACTCCCTGATTTTGGCCTGGCCCCACCCAAAGTGCGCAACTGGTAAAATCACGCGTAAACCCCGCTTAATCACAGAGTTGAATAACCGCGGAGGCGCTAGCGCTTTTTTTGACTTAAGCGGGTGGGAGAATTCCGCCCTTAGTGACAAAAACATCATATGGTGTGACATGAAGATTGTGTATTAAATTAAGTGAGGACATCTTGTGATAATGTAAGCTAATTCATCCTGATTCTTTATTATTACTTTATATATGTGTAGCATTGTAATGTGCAAATATGTTACATGTTATATTATTTTGCTGTTTTTGTCAACACAAGCTGACACACATTTTCTCAAAATATTTCAATATACTTCAAATTAAAAGACTTCAGGAAATAGACAGAGACTGTGACACTGATGAAGGCTCTTGCAGCTGAAACGTCTGTCATATCAGTCCCTGCAAGGTTTAAAGTGATACTGTCCCATTTTTGAAAATAAGCTTATTTTGACACCTCCCCTTGAGTTAAATAATAGGGTTTTACTGTTTTCCTGTACTTGCAACCATTCTCAGGGAAAGGGACAGCAAATTTTACCTCCATGCTAGCAGTTAACATTGAGTCCTATGAGACCAGCTCACGGCTAACTGGTCTCATAGGACTCAATGTTAACTGCTAGCTTGGAGGTAAAATTTGCACTGTCATAACTAGAAAATGGTTGAAAGTACAGGAGAACGGTAAAACCCTATTATTTAACTCAAGGGAAGGTGTAAAATAAGCTTATTTCCAAAAATGGGACAGTATCACTTTAAAGCACAGAACAAGAAGGAAGAAAAAACTGAGTGTAATCCATTTCTACTTGATTACTACAGAGACGCACCAACAAGACGGAAGAGCGCGGTGTTATTGCGGTGATGTTTTGCGCCAACATACCCTTTTGAATTATGACCAAAAAGTTCAATCTTGGTCAGATAAATTTTGCAAAAAAATACTTCTGTTATCTCCCAAATGCATGTGGGAAGATGTGTTATGGTCAGGCGAAACAGAGGTTGAACATTTTGGACATAATTCCAAAAGGTATTTTTGGCACAAAACATCACCGCAATAACACCATACCTACAGTAACGTAAAGTATGGTGGTGGCAGCATTGTTCTTTTTGTGCTGTTTTTCTTCAGCTGTAACTGGGGCCTTCATTAGGGAGGAGGGAATTATGAACACAGGGGCTGTGGTAGTGGCACAAAATCTTCGGCCCCCTGGTAGAAAGGTGAAGATGCAGAGGAACTAATCTTTCCGCACGACAATTTCTCTAAGCACACGCCTGAATCTACGAAAGAATGGCTTCACCATATTAATATTGAGGTTTTGGAATGGCCCAGAGAAGCCAAAGGTACTGCAACTAAGTATTAATTTAAGGGTGTGTATATTTATGCAACCATGTTAACTGATTTTTAAAAAATTCTATTGTTTCCATTTAAAGCTTTATGTGTGTTTCTCAATTGCATTGTACAGGTTAATAGTTTAGATTGAAGGTGCAAAAAGTTGTGAATTTATTTGTCTTTCTGTGATTTTTTTTACATCACAAAAACCTGACATTTGAGGAGGGGTGCGTTTTTGAAGGCACTGTATACAGCTGCACTTTCTGAACAACATACGTTTTGGCACATTTTTATGAAAAATACTTAACTTTGACAAAGGGGACAAAAAAAGGCCACGTCATGGTAACCACCCATTCACAAGGAGATAAGATTTTCAGTTGCGGTTCTATGGTACAACCTGACATCAAAATCGGATATGATTTTAAAGTTGAGTAGCTTGAGCCCAGCTCACACACCTTCACAAACGTTAACACTTGAGTCAAAGGTCAGTGTAACATTCTGCAGGTGGCCAGTGTAATTTCAACTGTATTATATATATATATATATATATATATATATATATATATATATATATATAAATAACAGTATTGAGTAGAATTAACTCTGAAAATGTTACACTGACCAAAGAGTAAAATTAACACCATTTTTGATGATCTGAAATGGAGTTCATATTGGTCAATCAACATTGGTATTTTAAGTGTATTTGTATTCTTTTTTTAATCAATTCATTATTTATTATTTACTATAAAAAACCTCATTCTGAATTGATGATACATTGATACATTTTTTTTAGATAAAAATGAATGTGATTCCGAGCCTAAAATCTGTGGAGAACATGGCTTTTGCCACAACACACATGGAAGTTACTTTTGCTCCTGTCTGGAAGGATTCTACTCTTCCAAGGAGAATTTTACAGCAGAGGACTCTGGATGCAAAGGTGATTCTCAAGCTATGACATTTATCTCTTATCTGTGATTTAACTCTTATCCATGATATGTATCTTGTACTTCTCTCACATATGGACAAAAAACATATAATCTCTCTCTCTCTCTCTCTCTCTCTCTCTCTCTGTCTCTCTCTCTCTCTCTCTCTCTCTCTCTCTCTCTCTCTCTCTCTCTCTCACCTCTGCAGATATTAATGAGTGTCTATTGAAGGGAACTCTTTGTGGTCCTGACAAGAAGTGCAAGAACACAGTAGGATCCTTCAAGTGTGTCTGCCGTGATGGATATCGGAAAGAAGATCAAAGAGAGGAGGACTGCAATGGTAAAATGACATACGCGAAGCTAGGCCTATGCTGTTGCCCTTGACTGGCATAATGATTTCCTCGCAACCCTGAAACATTAATCAGTTCATTCACAGGAGTGTTATTAGTGTAATGGATGAGCAGAGTTTGATGGCAGAACGGCAAAAATCTCCCAAAGTCTCGTGTCTCTATAGCCTGGTGAACCAGCGCCACCCGCTGGACGACATTTAGTCTGGTTTATCAGGCTAGTGTCTCAAGCCTCCTTGATGCTAATAGTTAGAAGCTCATGAGTTGAGTGTCGCAGCGCAGGAAGACCTTGGTTACATTAGAATGGAGGATCTGGTGCAAATCTGTCCACAGAAGTCCCTTCAAGCAGACGGGGTTGCTGTCAATCCTATTCACTATTTGCTGCAAAATACATAACAACATTGCTGAGGGTCAAAAAGTAACAGATTTAGACATACCCATTACCATGTTTGTGACAATAACATTAGGATTGTACAGGTAGCTGTTAATACCTGCTGGGCATTGCTGCCTGTCGCACCTCCTCCGGTGCCCATGGGTCAGCGAGAGAAAATAAGACTTGTGACACAAACATCTTTATTGTATAAATTACTAGACAAACATAGGGAATACACATTCACATTCATCATGCATGCACAGGAGGTGCCTTCCTCAACCACCTTCGCAGGTAGCTGCAGGTAGCCCTACGCCAGAAGCAGATGGTGGTGTCCAGCCATCTCTGCGGTGTTTCGGTCCTGAACCACAACACCGCCAACTCCAGCTAGTGGGCCAACAGTGAGTGGCCAGGCTCACTGCCCATCTGCCCCTGGCGTCCAGCTCACAGCAACAATACATACGTTTCATACAGTTGATAAGCATAAAAAAATAAGATAAATAATAAAAAAAGGAAAATAAGGCAGCTGTGCTCGGGTGCGTTGGTTGAAGGTGCCGAATGCGCTGAATGCTTACTGACGAGTTGTTTGTGAGGCAGTTGAGCTGTTTGGTGTTCGTTGGCTGCTGGCTTTAACCCCCTTTCAATGCAGCTGTGCTCGGGTGGGTGCGTTGGTTGCTGGGGTGGCAACAGTGTTGAGTGAAGTGCCGAATGAGACAATAAGCTTACATTTTGGCATGCATGTCAAGGGTTTTCCTTATGTCCTTTTAAATAGCCATTACATATGTATGGGTGTTTGTGTTTGTTTATTACAGATGTGGATGAGTGTGTGGAGAGTCCTCTTGTGTGTGGTCCAAATGGCACCTGCACAAACAAACCTGGTAGCTATACCTGTACCTGTCCAACCGGCTTCCGTAACCATGACATCAGCAACACAGCAACACCTTGTGAAGGTGAGGATGTGGTCACTAGTGGTGTCAACAATGATCGATTCGGCGATCCGAATCGATCCGGGGCATGGACGATCCAGATCCAGATCCGGCAAGTTCCAGAATCAATCCGGCAATTTTTTTAAGTTTCAATTACTTCCATGGATATTTCGGGAGCAAAGACTGATACAGACTGATACAGAAAACAGACTATAAATTGTTGCTCAGTATCTGACTACTTGTATTTCCTCATCATGGCTGAACATTTGCTTTGCGTTCAGTAGAAATGTAATGCATTGCAATGCATTGTAGAATTGAATCGAATCGGATTGGATCTAATAGAATCAAATCGAATCGGATCTACTACCTCCCGAATCGTGATCGAATCGGATCGTGAGGGCAGTGCCGATCCACACCACTATGGTTCACGTACACCATTACCTGGTTTGTTGGTATTTAGTATCCTGATGCTAATCATGACAATTCTAGAATTTAATTTCTGACTATTTCCGACTATTTCACTTTGTTTGAAATGTATGAGGTGTATGAAACACTGTAACAGACTTTTAATACTGAACATTCATTCAGTAGTTTTTTCAACATGGAATATGTTTGTTTGTCTTTGTTTTGTAATTACCCTGCACTTGTGTCAGAACAAAATGGCACCACAATTCAGGTGGTTTACAATGCACTGATAATGAAACCTATTCAATTTCAATGTTTTTTGCTTTTGCTTTAAAATGACTTTAAAAAAACTTTAAAAAAAAATCACACTGCCATAAATGGCATCACGCTTTGCTTTGCAGCATCACACTTTTCTATATTTAACCATTCCTTCCATTGCCTTCCAATGCTAATACATTATGCTCAATGCTTATACTCCTCCTGTGTGTGATCGCCTTGGTGTGCTCTTGTGTGCAACTGTGTGTATTCTACTGCAGACGTGGATGAGTGTAAGGAGAAGGCCACTATTTGTGGTCCAAACAGCACCTGCACAAACATTAACGGCAGCTACACCTGCAGTTGTGTAGAAGGGTTCAAGTTGAGCACCGTCACGGGCTACTGTGAAGGTGAGGGGCTGGTTCATTACACTTAGCTGCCGCTTTTATCCAAAGCAAGTTACAGTTGTTTACAGGGTATTGGTTGCAGTCCCTGGAGCAATGTGGTGTTCGGACACCTTGCTCAAAGGTTCCTATAGACTGAGGTGTAGGGAGAGGTAGGGGTGGAATTTGAACCTGCAACACTCTGATCTTGAGACCACCTCCCTTAACATTAGGCCACAGCTGCCCTGGTTCCAGATCAAGATTTCATATAAGACCACTATACCACTACTGGGCGTGTATGCATTCGTTGCGCTGCCAGACACACACTTCTTTGCAAAGATGTTTCATTCCTGTTGTGTTTATCGCCCCTTGCTGAGTTTTTGTAATCACACTGATACCCCAACCACAGATGAAGCAACAATGTGCTCTTCTTGCAGACTCCCTATCTGCAACATATTCTCATTATCAACGTAGATGTGCCAGGTCTAACTTAGACATAGCATAGAATAGAATCTTCAGTTGGAAGGTGTGTGTTTACGCCCAATTTATATCGAGAACAAGACCGCGCAGTGTTAGAATGTATTAAGAAGGGCTGTTTTTTGTTTGCCCATGCCTGGAACTATTGCGCCGGGTCTAACTTTGACGAGCATAGAATCTTCAGTTGGAAGATGTGGGTTTACGCTCAATTTGCATCGAGAACAAGACCGCACAGTGTTAGATTGTATTAAGAGGGGGTGTTTTTTGTTTGTCTATGCCTGGAACTAGTGTTTAGCTGTCATTTTGACAAGGATTTCCTGGCAGAACAGGTGCTCAGACTCAAGGACAATCATGGCAAAAATTAAGGGTAAAAGAGTAGGGCTGCTGAGTTCAAGATCTCCCATAAAATCTTTAATTAATATATTGTATATTAATTAATGAAACTCTTCCGGCAATAAATGCACTGTAAAAGATTTCAGACTGAAATTTACAGCTAATTGATGGGGAAAAATTGCCAGCAAATTGTTGTAAATTTACAACAAATTGAAGACAAAAACAGTTGCCAGTCAGTCGTTTAAAATTACAACACTGTTCCGTTTTCAAAACTACTCTGACCATGGCACATGTCCTGCCCCCTCATCCGCCCGCCTCCTCCCGCCTCCACCCCCACTGCCCGCCTCCATGTCTGAGATGCCTTCAACATGGTATCGTCCCACCTCCCCATCCTCCACCATGACTGAGATAGCATGGTACCATAATGCCACTCTGCTCTAAGCATATACTTCTACAGGCTCAGCCTTGCATAAGTATGGCACAAATTTTAAAAAAAATCACTCAGCATAGTGTTGTCACAGTGACAGTGACAGTTTCCTCAAGAGGACTTTCATTTATCAAGTCATCTCAAAGGGGAATTCAAAAGCAGTCACAATAAGGACTGTATGGAAATGCATTGGTCAAACCAATGAAGTGGTCTAAATTTGATATTATGCAAAAAAACACCATAAAACATGCTATGCCACAAAATGGCTCTGAAAAGATGAAACAACCCAACCAGTTAACCTGTCAGGCTGCCAACCTGTTAACCGGCTAGGTAGTCAACTGGCCTTGACAGCCTGGCTGGTTGACTGGCTAGCTACCTGTCCGATTTACTGGCTGGTTGACTGGCTGCCTGGCCAAACCAACCAGGCAGCCAGTCAACCGGACAGGCAGGTGGCCAGTCAACCAGCCAGTCAACAAGCAAGGGAGCAAGCCAGTCAACTGACCAGGCGGACAGGCTGCCAGTCAACCTGCCAGGCAGCTAGCTGGTCAACCGGCACTATGCTGTCAGCCACCTTGTCAACAAACCAACCACTCAGCTAGTCGGCTAATCAATTGATTGCCAGTACCAGTGAGCGCCAGTGAGTCAGGCGCTATGTTGTGCCATTCAGACAAGCAACCAAAGCAGTGTGGCAGTCCAGGTTTATATAGTGGGGAAAGTGAACCATGTGACCAGAGTAATCAGGCATTGGGCAGGTGCTGGCAATCATTGAATCACGGCATGAAAGTGATTAGTAATAAAGTGAGGCAAGGCACTAATTGACAGATTGGTTAGGTATAGAGTGTGACAACAGAGTAACAAGAGAGATCTGTATCAAAAAGGTAACAAGTTCCTAGAATGTTCCAATCATTGATGCTCCTGCTCTAGAACTAGGCCTATAGTTTAAAAACAGACTGACCTTCTAAGATAGTGTTTAAAAAAGTATAAGGATATTCTTAAATTGATTGGTTTTGGCCATTGTTTAATGCACATATCAAAACTTCAGTTCCAAAAAGTTTTCATTCTGATCCATGTTTATAGGTAAACATTCCATATATATGTGGAATTGTCTACACAGTGGTTGGACAAAATAACTGAAACACCTGTCCTTTTAATGTGTGGGAAGTTTCATGGCTCAAGTGGGCCAGCCTGTTGGCCAATCTTCATTAATTGCACATTGCACCAGTAAGGTGAAGTTGTGTTGAATTGCTGGTGAAAAGTTACCAGCTAATTGTTGTAAAATTACAACAAATTGCTGGCAAAAAAGATGCCAGCTCATTGTTGTGAATTTAAAACAAATTGCTGGTGAAAAGTTGCCAGCAGAGAGAAGCCCGTTTTGAATTGCACTGAGCTGAAATTAGCGCACTTGGACGTCATTTACAATCAGCTGGCTCATGACCAAAGAAGGTAGATTGGATAAGCAATATCACTCAATGGAAAATGCATTGGCCAAAGTGTAGTATGAGGGTGTTGCTTTAATGCCATAGAACTAATACATTTATGCTTAATGACATGGTGCACATGGTCAGTGTGTGCGATGCCATGATGGACAAAATTTGTACTCCACAAATTTGGTCAAAAGAGGATGCTCTTTTCAGTTTTTTTCAGTGCTCAGTTTGTGGCCAAATTTAATGCAGCTGTCGGTCAGCATTAATTGCGGGGGTTAATTAAGGATACCTGACAAACATTCACTATTGTATCCTATGACCTGTTCCACACTTTACCATGCTTCCAATTTGACCATGGAAGAAGAAAATTGGACTCCCCTTGCTATCATGCATTGCACATTACAACAGTGAATAGTAAACTGGTATATACAACTTCTTGTTTTAGAATTCTAATGTGAAATTACAACAATTTTTTACAGTGTGGTATCGTGTTTTTGATTCATTTTATTCAACTGACACTCTCACTCTCACTGTAATAACTGTCAATAACATCATTTTGTAATGTAAGAAATCTGATAGCATAATATGTTAATTGTGTGGTCAGAATTTTGAGGCAATTTGTAATCAATTAATGAATTAATATTCAAATTACAGGTATTACATTATTGGGTTTCTATTACTATATGGACCACAAACTTAAAAGGCTTAAGAAATTTAATTCCGGTTGTCTGTGATTAGCTAAAATGAATCTCTAAAGATTATATCACTGTCTTAGATGACGATGAATGTGCGGCTGTGCCTGCGTATCCCACCATCTGTGGAGAACACGCCCGGTGCATCAGCACAAAAGGCAGCTACTACTGCGAGTGTGAGGAGGGATACCAGTCCCCTAAAGGACCGAAATTTACCGCAGATGACCCAAAATGCCAAGGTTAGTGTCCGACTGTATTAGTAGGCCAGTGCTGCCTACATAGCATTTTGTCAACTGAAAAGAAATTGGTCTACTCTCCAGAGACAAAAAAATACATTACATTACATCAGCATTTAGCAGACGCCTTTGTTCAAATTGACTTGCTAGGATCAATTTAAACAAGAACAGGGTAAGGCACAGTGTACAGTTGCAACACTGATAACATTGTCCTACACAGAGTAAAGAAGAGGACGATGCATTAAAAAGTAGCAGAAAGTAAACAAAGACATCAAGGTGCAGTGTACAGTTGCAACACTGACAACATTGTCCAACACAAGGTAACAGAAGCAACATTAAATCATAAGAAGGTAACAAGGCATATTGGATAATAAGCAAGACATCTAGGCGCAGTGTACAGTTGCAACACTGGCAACAATGTCCAACACAAGGATAAAGCAAAAACATGGCCGTAGCCAGGAGTTTAAAATAAGGGAAGTCCACAGTACGCGCACATAATTTTTAAAAAAGGTACACTGTGTAGGATGGTGCCCAGAGTATCTATTGCAACTGATATGCTGCTTATTGAAACTGTGCTGATTCATTAATATTTGCTAAATAATAAACTAATATTTACTATTATGACCAAGTATGACCATAATGATGAATGTTTAGAATTTGATAGTGGTGGTAAGTATTTGTGAATTCGTCAATTCTGGAAATAAACTATTAAAGACATGCAAAAATATGTATGCAAAAACTGAGATACATAAAAAATACATTTTCTCTAAAAATTAGGGAGGTCCGGACCTCCCTTACCTCATATGTGGCTATGGCCATGAGCAAAAATAAGTGAAGGATTTAAAAGGATGTACATAATGTTAGGTCCACAAGAGATGTTAAAAGCAGTGGCTTAAGGAAAGACATTAGAGACTAAGAAAAAAGTTTGGGAGCTCTAACTACACTCTTTTGATCAACAATATATATTCTCTCTCTCTCTCTCTCTCTCTCTCTCTCTCTCTCTCTCCTCTCTCTCTCCCCTCTCTTCTCTCCCCTCTCTTCTCTCTCTCTCCCCCCTCTCTCTCTTCTCTCTCCTCTCTCCTCCCTCCCTCTCTCTCAGACATATAGCTGGGTCTCTTAGCGTCCAAAAAGGGCCTAATCGTTACGCGCTGGATAGAAGCACCAAAATCGGTGTAGACCTTCCTTAGGGTGTTCTCCATCATTTCAGAAGGGGTGCCCCAAATTTCAATGTCATTAAGGTCATTTTTATAGGGTAAATCCAAGATGGCTGCCCAAAACCAGCCAATAGTAAAATGCTGTACTGCCTGGACATAATGGTGTTATGGGCCAATCCACCTATTTGTGTGTGATGTATACAAACTGAACTTTGAAAATGTGTGCAAAACTTACCATAAAAACAATGTTATATATGTCTTATTTAGATTCAAAAACAGGAAAATCATAAAAACCATGGTCAGAATGAGATCACTCTACAATTGAGAGCTAATTTCTGGGCATTTAGCTATTGAACCAACATTCATTAAGAGTTTTAAAAATTTGCAGTGGGTCATATCTATAACATCCAAAAAGAAAATTGTGGTTAGAAAATTTAGGGGAGAAGAGATAAACCCTTTAACTGGGCCACACATAACTGTCCCAATGTTAGCATGCTAGCATTAGCAGGTTCAGACACTCAGTCTGCTCTTCAGATAAAGATGGCAAACAATATTTTTAATCCCACTTACACATGCGCCCACACACACAAACTACTACTACTTCCTTAGGACCCCCTCAATGATTTAACCCTAGGAGTCCAACTGAAATATATTCATATCAATCAAGTCAATAATACATGTATATCAAGTGTCAGTGACAGCTGTCAAATGACAAATGTATGCTGATTAATGTTCAGATATGTATATCGCAGTCCTAAGTGTACAATGGAGTGATAAGGGCATTTATGCTTAGGAAATTATGAATAATCAATATGCAATACACCATACATACAGTATATTGACAGATACTTGTTTTAAAAGAGCAAAATGGTAACATATCTGTTTTTCCATCTACTTTTGGCTTTAATCTAGATGACATGTTGGCTACCTAACCACTTAATTTATTGCTTGCTCGTTATTTTTTATTTGTGGGTGTGGTCCTTTGTTTAAAACATGTCTGCCTGCCTTCCCTCTCTCACATAGGCTACTAAAATAGTCTTTCAAAAACTTAAAACAACAGCATGTGGAAATCCTATTGGCTTTGGAGGGCTAACATCTATAAGACTATACTGTACTCTACTGTATTGCACTGTACTGTACTCTACTATACTGTACTGTACTGTACTGTAATGTGATATACCGTACTGTACTCTACTGCACCGTGCAGTATGCTACTGTACTGTACTGTACTGTACTGTACTGTACTGTACTATACTAGACTGCACCGTACTGTATGCTACTGTACTGTACTTAACTAGACTCCACCGTACTTTATGCTACTGTACTGTACTGTACTTTACTGTACTGCACCGTACTGTATGCTACTGTACTGTACTGCACCGTACTGTATGCTACTGTACTGTACTATACTCTACTGTACTTTATTATACTGCACCATTCTGTATGCTACTGTACTGTACTGCACTCCACTGCACTGCACTGTACTGTACAGTACAACTATAGAACTGAAACATGTAGAGCGGTGGTGCTCAAACTGTGGTACGCGTACCACTGGTGGTACTTGAGACATCTCTGGTGGTACTTGGAATGCCATTATGAACCTCTCCTGTACTGACTGGCAAAAGTGAATATGGAAGGCCTTTACTGCGATATTCTAATGTTGGTTGTCAAGGTGGTACTCGGAGAGCTCAATATTTTCTCAGGGGGTACTTCACACAAAAGGTTTGAGAACCACTGATGTAAAGCATTCTGAGGACATGTACAATATTATGCAAAAAGGTGTAGTGGGAATGAGTTATGTTACTGTTACCACTCAAAATCTTGAAGGTTAAAAAAAGTCTTGTGGCATTTTGTTTGGGGGGGCGGGGTATGATCGACTATTCTTCTGCCCAGACTATTTACGTGTATGTGCCTTGCATATCAAGAAAATGAGTCCAGGTAATGATTTACTTTTATAGTATATACCATATGAGAATTGTTGTTCTATATAGATATTTCTCCTATGGGTAAGGGTGGCAAAAGACCTACAGTACATGTTGTCCATCAGCTGTCAGTTTTGATAGCAGTTTAAGTACTCAATGATTACTGAGCTAACTAATACAACTTTTGACACAAGTACTAGGTGAGGACTTGTCTGCAAATATATATCTTTTTTATCTCTGTCTTCTTATTCAACATACACTAAGAAATCATTCCCATTTAATTTGAACTGAAGCCATACTGTGGCCTACATGTAGGCCTATATTGAGTAATCTGTAATGCCATTCTAAAGATGACTGAAATGCTCTCACAATATGCACTTGTAAAAATATAGAAATAGGTGATCTTATGGGGTTCTTCATACATATGGAAAGGTCCTGTCCTTTACCCTCTCTCATACAAATAAAATACGTATATCTGTTATGGAAATTAGAGGATGGAGAACCTGCTACCTAGGGCATCTTGCACTGACACTATCCCATTCAAATCGAGCATTAGCAGCAGTCTATTCTCACCATAGTTTTAGTGTTGGCAATGCTCATTTTAATTCAGACCAAGAATCTTCTCAAATCGTTCACAATGTTACATGCTGTCAAGCACGTAAGCACAGACTCACCCATACTTTCACACTATGTACATTTTGTAGTTTTATCAATCTGGTCTAGCAGGCTACCCTTGCTTCATCTCTTCTGAGGACTATATTAACATTGTCAGCTAAGTATAATGTCATGTAATAACAATGTAATGCGTTACCAACATGACATATTGTATATGACATGGTAGACATTTTTTTTTCAAGGGGCACCCCTTCTAGGATGTCTTCAAATCAGTCAAGGAACACGTGTACCAAATTATATGCTTCTATCCAGCGCGTAACGATTTCTCGGCTTAGAGCCCCTACTAATAGACGAGTGTAAAACAGTGAATATTTGTGGTGTTAGATTTTGGACATTTCCAAAACTCTCTTCTCCAATAAAAATTGAAGGTTGAATGCTCTGCGTTGTGTTTTAGTTGACTCACTTGCAAAAATAAAATAAGTCTTGACTTCGTAAATAAAAGGATCGATCAGGATACAATTTATTATAGAAAAAGTGAGACTACAAAAAGAATAAGAAGAAAATAAAAGAGGTAAAAGTGGAAGAAAAATAAAGGTTAAAAAGAAATGAAAATGAGACAAAGTCTCACAGCGTCTCACTAACTAGGCAGCATCCTATCTCTGGCGATTGACAGGCAAAATCGACAATTGACAAAATGATGGCAACGGTTTTTATACCGTCTTCCTCATGTCAGCAGGTTACACGTATGCAAGTATGATAGTTAAGGAAGATGTCGTCTCCATGTCTCCAGGGGTGACGAATCATAAAAACTCATATCGCTAAGCACTGATTCTTGAGAAAGTGGCTAAAACAGGTTGTAATGTTGACAGAAAAAACAAAGTGAATTACAAAATTATATGGTATATCCTTGTTGACTAAGGTCTTGGCTTTTCAGAAATGCACAAGGCCAATCTCCCCATTTTCTATTTTTTTCAGAAATCAGGCTTTTCTCTGATCACACCTTGTTTTTTGTCAACACCGTCAGACACAATTAAAAGTAATTAAAATTGTATTGATTTGGTTGCATATGTATCTGGAGTTTTTAAGTGATTATGTGTATTTTTTGGTTCACATATATGCCTTTAAATGTTGAAAATTCACTTTTGTTCTATTTTATTACGGTTTCATGTGTTCTAATTTTAAAATATGTACCGTCATACGATGCTTACTTAACACCTAAATAGAACAAACATTTTTTTGTAATTTCACAAATATTCTTGTAGGCTTAAATTGGCTATTACTTTGATAATTCAACAACTCCTGAGGAAAATGTTGTAAGCACATTCATTTAAAATGTCCAAAACTCCTTCTTACGGTGGTGACTTGAGAACTGACGGTGGTGACAGTAATCTGAGAGTGGTGAAAGTGCCCTAATTTGTACCTGCATTTAGCAAAATAAATAGCCCTCTCAAGTCAATGGCATCTTGCATTAACACTTTTTATTATATGGTTGTGACGTCATCTGTCGAATGCTCCATTCATTTCAACGGGGCTCCCCAACGTTCGGACGTCTGTTATTTTTCGATAACGGACGGGTTGGTCTATAACAGACCGCTGTCAATGGCAACAAGACTTTTCACTGCTAAAGCGACTTTTCAACAAGACTCTAATCAGCTGCTGTGATAGACAGCACCCGTTGTCCTGGCTACCGCTGTCAATGGCAACAAGACGTTCACTGCTAAAGCCACTGGCTTGTATACAAGTCAGTGGCTAAAGCGAATGTTTCATATCACTCCGCAGGGGGTCCGGTCTTTTGTCACTCTAATCAGCTGCTGTGATAGACAACACATGTTGTCCTGGCTAGCCTACCTAGCTGTTGCCTAGGTGTTCCACAACGGCACTGTTTTGTTTTGCGCAGCAACAATCTTAACATTAAATAGGTCTAAAGAAATGTCCCCGCATGTGTGAATCATTTAAGTATATCCATATAATAAGCGGGTTAACTTTCGGCGAGTCGGTCGCTTTGTGGAATAGCAGCACTTCAGAGAGAACAAGACCCCTCCGCTCCGCGTCGGGGTCTAAAGATTCTCTCTGTCGTGCTGCTATTCCACGGTAGCGACCTTCTCGCCGAACGTTAACCCTTACATGTTTTTGTGTGCACAGTATGTTTGTACATGTGTTTTTTCTTCATTAGTTAGATTCTCTAGGAAGTAGGCCACTGGTTCTTGAAAATGTGGCAAAAACAGGTTTTAAGTTGTTCAAATCCAAAATATAGAGGTGTATTATCATAGATGTAGGTCTTGGCTGTGCAGTGAATGTATTGGCCAAGCTCCCAATGTTTAACATTTTTCATAAAATGGGCTCTTTCTTGTTTCGTCAACAGCGGCAGACAGAATTAGAAGTAAAAACATACAGTATGTTTACTGTATTAAAGTGAATTACTTTAACAATTCAACATAACTGTAGATACTTATTGTATGCATATTCCTAAAACATGTCAAAAACATGTAAAACATGTGTTTTTTTGGTGAACTCCATCAGATGTCACCACCGTCAGGTTTTCTGACAAAAAAAACCTTCAAATGCACCTCAGTGGTGGCTAGAGTATCATTTTGGATCACAGCCGGCCCGCCCATTAGGCATCTTAATTGTTTGTTAAGGGCGCTGGCCATGAGGGGGCGCCACAGCGCCAGAAATTGGGGAGGGAAAAAATATCCTATTTTGAAAGGTGGTATCGTGTTTTCTTTTCTTTTCATTTTACCGTTTAGAAATGCCTATAATAATAACAATGACGATGATTCTATATTATTTAAGAGTCTCCCTGCCTCTCCACAACCTCCCTGTGTCTTAAAGGATAGTTCCGGCGTAAAATGAAAGTTTCACCATCGCTTTCCCATGCCACATAATGTATCTAATGATGAGCCATTCCGGGCAATGCCGCGCCGTTATGGAGTTAGCTTATTTTAAGCTTTTTGGTGAAAAACGCAGCCAACGCATCACGGCGGGGCCAATTATAAACCTATTCTTTTCTGATGTTTCCCCGCTATAAACAACTTCAAAAACGCTACACACTTCATCACAAAGGTCTCGTCAATCAAACCGAGGCACAGAGAATGTCATCGGACCACACAATCTTTCACTGGCCAGTGTTTTCAGAGGTGTCTCACTGTTGCAACTCTCTGACCCGGATGCCAGGGCGCGCGAGGTCAGAAGGACCATTACGCAACGGAGGAGGGCTGGAGGAATTTATAAAGTCGTACTAGAAGTACTCTTACAGATGTAAGTACACCACCAGTGGTGTGTTATTACAAAGCTGAATCCATGTTATAATATACCGTGTTGCAATTACTTTGTAAGAGTAGTCTGCCTACCTGTACTCTCCATGCAACTCTTCAAATCTGCTGCCTGCACACACGGTAGTAGCGATCCCTCCGGGTTTTTACGCCAGTTTCGTCCACTTCTAATGCTACTAGCCATTCCCGTAATATGGCTGGTTTAGACAGTGGCAGTCGGTGAAAACGGTCGGGGTTCCAGCTTTTCATTTTACGGTCGTAGCCGGTGCGAACCGCGGACCATGTTTAGCCTACCTAGCCACCTGATTGAGTAGCCTGCATCCGGGTCAGAGAGTTGCAACAGTGAGACACCTCTGAAAACACTGGCCAGTGAAAGATTGTGTGGTCCGATGACATTCTCTGTGCCTCGGTTTGATTGACGAGACCTTTGTGATGAAGTGTGTAGCGTTTTTGAAGTTGTTTATAGCGGGGAAACATCAGAAAAGAATAGGTTTATAATTGGCCCCGCCGTGATGCGTTGGCTGCGTTTTTCACCAAAAAGCTTAAAATAAGCTAACTCCATAACGGCGCGGCATTGCCCGGAATGGCTCATCATTAGATACATTATGTGGCATGGGAAAGCGATGGTGAAACTTTCATTTTACGCCGGAACTATCCTTTAACAGACTTTACCTGCAGCTTGGGGAGTGGCCGTTTTTGTTTGTTATTGTTGTAAATGCGTCATATCAACCAGCCAAGCAGAAAGGTCAGGTCAAATTGGACAATGTCCAAACGTTATAAACTGTCCGGTGCTCAGGGGAAGAAAAAAAGGAAAGAGGAAGAGGAGAAAGGCAGCAAAGACCGAGTTATGTACAGTAAAGATGATGCCATGATGATTATGTTTCCTGTTACACACGGAATATTAATTGAGAACGGGTAAACTGTCTGTTAGCACATCATATCGCTAATCAATAACTACTAGCTCGTGCTAACGGCATCTATTTATGAAAGCAGGGAGACTTTTCTAGTAACAACACCTGACTGACTTTGATAGAAGTGCCCAAGGCAAGCTATAATGGAAATCAGTAGTCCTTATCTAATCTTCCTCTGTCCATTTATTATCCCCCAAGTGTTGTTGCTGTTTAGTAGTAGTAGGGTAGGCGGCCTACCATGTATTTTGACATCTGGTTAGCTTAACTATTTCCTAGGCTTTAATACTCTGTTAATCAAAATGCTATTTATTCCCCTGTGTCTACATTAGGCTATGTAAGCCTGCTGTTCATATTATAGTGTTGAACTTTCCTTCTGTGTACATTCCTATATGCAATAATGATATAAGTTATCTTAATATTACTTAAGTGTATTGTTGAGTATTTCTTTGCAAGCTTTCTTGATTATTTGCATTCCACTGTAATTACAATGGCATTGATATCATAAGGCCTGGCCTACTAATATACAGGCCTACCAATATACAATTACTAGTATAACAAGCATTTTAGCTGTTGTTAATATGAAGAGTTCAGATGCAAAAGCCCCTAACTCCATTTCTGAAGACCTGCACTTCTATATTTTTAGAGAACCCCGTTGTTGGTTTGGTTTACATTCATGTACTTGATAATACATATAAATAGTTATATTACATAAATAAAATGCAAAAATATGCAATTTTGATAGCTTTGTATTAAATAAAAATGAATTAAGATTATTTTCTGAAAAGGCACTTAGGGGGTTTTGCATCTGAACTCTTCATATGCAGGACAATAGTATAATATATATTTTTTGTCATTTCATGTTCTTTTTGAGTTATCCTTTTATTTGTTGTTTCACATCATTTGTTTGAATAGTGTTTACTTCTCTTCTTTTCAGATGCTATGCTTAGATTCCTCCATCCAACCCTTGACAATCCTCCTGTTGCATCCACCTCTTCTACCAGCACCAGTGATGCAGCAGCATCAAGCTCACCAGCTACCTCCACCCCTGCAACCCAGCCTAGTGATACAGCAGCATCAAGTGGGCCTCCAGCTACCTCCACCCTTGCAACCCAGCCTATTGACACAGCAGCATCAAGTGGGCCTCCAGCTACCTCCACCTTTGCAACCCAGCCTGGTGACACAGCAGCATCAAGTGGGCCTCCAGCTACCTCCACACTTGCAACCCAGCCTGGTGACACAGCAGCATCAAGTGGGCCTCCACTTACAGGTACCTCCACCCCTGCAACACAGCCTAGTGACACAGCAGCATCAAGTGGGCCTACTGCTATTCCACATTTTCCACAAATTCTTAAATAAAACAATTGCAAAACAAAGCTATTTGACTTCTTGAGTAGATGTACTCTAGCAGTGTATTTTTTCAGATGCAAGGGGCGCCATCTAAATTCTTGCCTAGGGCGCCAAATTGGTTAGGGCCGGCCCTGTTTTGGATGACAATTATTACTAACATGCCTAGTAATGTTTCATTAACCAGCACAATTTAGTAAAATATGGAACAAGATGATGAGCGGAAGAAAATCTGACGGTGGTGACATCTGACGGTGTGAGACAAAAAAACACTCTTTTACATATTATGCATTGTTTGTTCACATTAGCCATTTCATTTTCGCTCTGTTTCTTGGGTGCTTCATACCTGAGAAAGTATGTATTAATTAACATTAATGTAATATACCGGTAATACTATTAAAACATCCGACGGTGTTGACAGTTTATGGTTGGGACAGTACCAGTGTCCAAACAAATTAACAAATTGAGGACAAAATAGTAAACTTACAGGAGCTTCAGTGATGGTGAAGTATGCAGTAGACCTAAAGGTCTGTGTAGCGAAGGGGAGTAGAGTTGCCCAGCTGGGACTCGAACCCAGACCTTCTGGGGTAGTAAACCGGGGCTCTGACCGCTACACCAAAGAGCCAGGCTCGTTGGCATGTTAGTCAGAACACACCCACAACCCTAGTGATGGTCACTCCATCACACTGCCTTCCCCTTCGGGAAGTGCACCCGTGCGCTTCACACACTCATGGTGTCCCTCACGCAACTGCCCATCATGCTTCTCCCATCCAGTGTGCCCCATCATCAATGCTTCACTCATCACTGGGGTCCCTCACACCGGGGTCACCAATCCTGGGGGTCCCTCACATGGAATTACGGCTCACACACAATGGGTACGCTTCCATTTGTAGCGAAGGGGAGTAGAGTTGCCCAGCTGGGACTTGAACCCAGACCTTCTGGGGTAGTAAACCGGGGCTCTGACCGCTACACCAAAGAGCCAGCAGTCAGAGCCCCGGTTTACTACCCCAGAATGTCTGGGTTCGATTTCCAGCTGGGCAACTCTACTCCCCTTCGCTACAAATGGTGTCAGAAGTGGGATGGTACCGTGAGGCCATCGGAAGCGTACCCATTGTGTGTGAGCCATAATTCCATGTGAGGGACCCCCAGGATTGGTGACCCTGGTGTGAGGGACCCCAGTGATGGGTGAAGCATTGATGACAGTGGGGAAGGCAGTGTGATGGAGTGACCATCACTAGGGTTGTGGGTGTGTTCTGACTAACATGCCAACGAGCCTGGCTCTTTGGTGTAGCGGCCCCTTCGCTACAGTTTGAAAAAGGGTCCTCAGTAATGAAAATGACCTTGTGCATACCTGATTTTATTGTCTTTTAGAACAAATCTGACGGTGGTGACCAATATGCTGGACACATTTTGAGCAATCAGAAAATAATAGTAAATATTGTTTTACATGCACTATGTGCACATCTGTAGAACCACTTTAATATGGTCTTCCACATCATGGTGTTATTGTTCAATTCTGTTAGTGATTTTTGTACTTTAAGTCAATTGAAATGATGATGCCAGTCCTTGGGACAGGCGTTTTTACAGGGTGTGGACAGGTTTATAGCCATGAAAAGTAATAAAATTACACTTAAATATTTCAAACAACTGTGTATTTGTGTAACAGACCCCTTGGCCATTACCTGGATTCATTTTGTTTGTGAAAATTTAGTTGATTTTCAACAGAGATAGCATTTTACTGCTGGGACATGTTTTTGCCAAACTTTCAAGAATCAGTGTAAGGATAACACACAGCCTAGAGATGTGTCTGCTATCTGGAAAGTTAGGTGCGAGCACACTGTGCCCTGGCACAATGACCTTGCAGCAGGATATAGGCTACCACTCAAATTTAACAGTGGCTTGCCTTCGGGGGGGACTTGGTCGGAGGGGACCAATGGCAGCTGCATGTGTTTGTGTAAAGCCGAACACAGTAACTATGGAAACCTGCAGGAGAGATAATAATATAATAATTTAATAATTGTATTTGTATAGCACTGTGTCATACAAAGCATGTAACTCAAAGCGCTTAACAAATGGGAAAAAAAAAACATTGTTAGAGATAGATTTAAAAGGAGAGGTATAGAGGAGAGGCAGAAAAAGCAGGAAGGCAGAGGAAGAAGAGATAGACAGAGAATGTAGAGTCATAAGGTCAACGTAGGTTAGGACCAGGATTCTTAGATGTGTAAGGTCCATAGTGGCTGGGCCTATCATAAGTCATAGATAGTCACACAGAGATTGGGCGCTCAGGTGCGGCCCCTGGTGGCATCAGGGGTGAGGAAAAACTCCCTTTCGCTTGATTCATAGTTTGTAAGGGGGGAAAAAAGCTCAGTGAGGTCTGAGAAAAAAAGACCCCCTATAGTCAGGAAGAAACCTCAGGCAGAGACCAGCGGCCACCAAGGGGAGCCCCCTGCCAGGGCTGGTTGCGAGTAGTAAGGGCGCTGCGGCAGCTGGGACACTATGACGCCTTGGCAGCTAGGAGTTGGCAAGGATGAAGAGGTGGGTCTTCAGCTGCTTCTTGAAGGAGTCGACGGAGGTGGCTGATCGGATCTCGATGGGGAGGGCGTTCCATCTCTTGGGCGCATAGCAGGCAAACGCGGCGTCGCCGATCTTCTTCTGTGGGGGGGTGGGGGTCCTTAGCAGCTTGGCATCAGTGGACCTGAGAGCTCGAGCAGGGGCATAAAAAGAGAGCATGTCTGAGATATAGCTAGGGGCAAGTCCATTTAATGCTTTAAATACTGTGAGCAGAATCTTAAAGTCGATTCTGTATGAGACAGGTAACCAGTGCAGGTCTGCCAAGATGCACCAGTAAGTCACACACAGTGAACTTCACTCATTTGAGTTTGTAACACATGGACTAACTCACACTTACACACACGCACGCGCGCACGCACGCACGCACGCACACTTACACACACACGTGCGCGCGCATCAAAACATGGAAATACACAGAGAAACATGGCACAAAAACACTGAAGAAGAAAGGGGAACTGGCCTACGCAAGTACGTATGAAGATCAATACCTTGAGGTTGACGGATCATTAGAAAAGCTGAAACAAAAATGTATTTAACATTTATTTGAATCACAGGATGGATAGGAAGTGTGCTTTACTCTCTGTTTAGGAGAGGAAGCTGTTGACACAGAAGCAGTGAGTCTGAGGCAAGTTGTTACCTGTATGTAATGTGTACATGTGTTTCAACTGCAGGTGTAGCCAAATAGACAATAGTGATGATTAAGTTGTGGGTCTAACACCAAAGACATCGCCCATAATGCCAAAATGGATTAAAAAAAAGATTTGATAAATTAAATAACACATTCTGTCATTCTCTCCCATTTTTACACTGGCATCATTTTACACTCGCCTCCAAAAGAGTTGTCGCCTATCCATCTGTTTGGAATAACAGCTAATAATCTGTCTTTCAATTAATCACTTGGCTTCAGAAGTCACTCATATGAAAGGTACAACCCTCCCGAATGAAAATGTATGTACAAAAATAAATTTCATGCACCAAAGAAAGATTGACCCTTTACTGAACACAGACAGGGCAGATTTTCACAACACAAAAGTTTTGTCGCCTATCGAACATAATGTGAATTGAAAGTCAGGTTATTAGCTGTTATTCCAAACAGATGGATAGGCGACAACTCTTTTGGAGGCGAGTGTAGATTACATTGAGTGTGAATCTTAGCCTTCCATCTGTGGAGAGAACGCCTGATGCCACAACGTAGCCTAGTAGCTAATTTTGTAGTTAGCTTTCTCCCTTGATGTTGACAACCTTGCATGGTTACTGTACTCTTGCTTGCACTGATTCATGCATCCACTTGCATCCTCTTCAGCACTAGGGTTCCCTGGGCCTCGGTCCAGCCCATTGAAATTCAGGACTTTGACAAAGTGTTATAAACCCCTTCATATTTCATTGTAATTATGGTATGTGTATGACTCAAAAATACATGACATTAGTATATTCATACAGTTTTGTGTTTGTCATGTGTCTTCTTTAGAGCTGGTAACAATGCTGAAGACAGATTGCCAGGTAATGTCTGAAATAAAACAGCACTAGCCTACTCACACCTGTCACTACCTCTTGTATATCTTACTAATGCACTTCTACTGTACCTGTAACTGAACACTACTTAGCACTACAGTATGTGGTTAGTTGGTTGGTGAGAGAACAAGATCTTATCACTTACCATGTCAACTGGAACTCAATGAAATGATTCCAGCATTGTCAAGTTAGTTAGGGCAGCGCAATTACTGCAATAACTGACTTGACAGTGCTGGAACTTTGGTGACTATTAGCTGTCCATTTCCACAGTTGTCAGGGTAAGGTTTAGAAGAATGTGCCTTCAAAATGTTTGCTGCAGTTTGATTGTTGATTCCGGAAGATTTTGTTTTTTTAGGGCACCGATGTAGATAGTGAACTGGACTTTCTGAAAACATCAGTCTCCATTTCACTGCCAGCGACGGTAAGGTTTGCTTTCTGTGACTGATTCATTCTGTGCGACGTGATTGTCGGATAGTTGATTGCCGTTAAGGTAAGTTATAGGGTAAAGTTATATTGTACAATATTATTTTTTGGTGGTATATTACTTAACACATACATAGTCATATATATTATTCTAAAGAAACTATTTAGTTTAGTTTAGTTTAGTTTATTTAGTTTAGTTCAACAGGGACCATGCACAATACACATTGATTACAGAAGTAAAAAGATGTCTTGTGCCAGATTATAGCTATATAGCTAATTTCCATCTGCAGTCCCTGGACAGGTAAAACAAGTATTAAAATACAGTAACATAAACAATATATAAATAAATAAGCACATCCATAGGCCATGGGTCTGGTTGGTTAATATCCATTTTCACACCCCTTGAGAAGGCCTGATAATCAGTAATACTTTTTAGGTTACAGACTATTCCATGTTTTGGTTGCCCTGAAAGAGAAGGCTGACTGAGCAAAAGCAGTTCGTCGGATTGGGAGACTACAATCACCCCTAATGGTGGATCTTGACGTTCTGCTCATCAGTTCAGAGCAGGGTTGAACAAATGTTCTTAGAGGTGGGGGTGCTGCATTGTGAATGATTTTATGAATTAGCCGCAGATCAGAAATTTGTATGATGTTTTCAAGGCTGAGCATATTGTACTTGCTCAGTATGGGAAAATGGTGGTACTGAAACGATTTTCTATCTAGGACCTTCAGGGCCTGCTTGTATAGTGAATCAATGGATTTGGATATATTCTCTCATCACACCAGTACAAGAACAGAGACAAATACAAACTGATGTACCGTTAGACTAATACAAAAAGAATGCAACTTCAATGTAAGTGGGCATTTTGGTCTTTTTGCATGTCTCCCCATAGAAAGTGACCAGTCTCTTGGACGTTTTGCTGGACCAAGACAGTCTGGCCTCCAGGGGAGATGCTGTGCTTCAGGCCACTGAGGACCTGGTGTCCACCCTGGCCAAGCCCACATTCACCCAGTCCAGCACAAGCTTCATCACCAACACCACAGGTACATTACAGTCCATCCACCACTTAGTCCACCACAAACGTTACCACCAACACCACAGGTACAGTAAAATATAGACCAGACCACTCTCATCCCAGTCCAATACAAATATCAGTATTATCAGCAGTGCACTCCAAACCAGTCCAGCAGAAACCTCAGTACCCCATGGGTATTTGTATATTGGGACAATGAAATAAATTATATTCCATGTTCTCCCCTCTTTAATCTTACTCCTCAGAGGTGAAGATCCTGAGTGTTGGACCAAACACCTCTCTGACTGCAGTGCCTAAACTGGTGACTGCAGATGTCAGTGTTGACATCGACCTCCTGGGCATCGCTGACAACAACAATGGTACCCAAATTTCTCTCTCACACACAAACACAAACACACACACACCGCACACACACACACACACACACACACACACACACACACACACACACACACACACACACACACACACACACACACACACACACACACACACACACACACACACACACACACACACACACACTGAACAAATTGACTATTTGTGTATTTGTCTGTTCAAGGGATATTTTTCTAGCATAATCAGAATGATTAGTAATCGTTTGACAGCATGTAAGTGGCAAGGACTTAAAAAGTACTACTGAATAATCTAATCATTATCTTCCTAATGATAACCCTCAGGTTCAGCATCCGTGGGCATAATAGTGTACAACAACATGCATGAGGCTCTCAATGACGCCTTCTTCAAGACCCCAGACAACAAAACGGCTGATATGATCTCCAAGGTTGTGTCTGTCATCCTGCCAAACACGCTGAGAAAGACACTATCGACTCCAATGAACATCAGCATACCACATCTTGAGGTTTTGTCCCATTTCATGACCCTATAAGACACAGCCCCTGTTATGATCTCCAACCAGAACGGCAATTAAAACATTCTTCAGTGGAACGGTGTGCATTAAGGGACTACAGATTTTTGTGCCATTTTAAAGTGTATTACAATGTAATTTAAAGATTGTAATTTAAAGAATCACAATGTATTGAATTGCATGCAAAGAATAAACAACACATACCAAAGAAGTGTGAAGATATAACCCTACCAATATGTCCTAATTATAGTAGGCCTAAATGGATAGCATTGCAGAGATCATCTTTAGAAATAGTGTGATAACTCACTCTTCTAATAATCTTTTTCAGGTTGCATCAATGATTTGTCCATTTTATTTTGTTCATTAGTTACGAAACACAGAGTGTCGGGGATGTAATGGTTTTGCGTGCGGCAGCGGCGGCAGCAAAGTTATGTTAACGCGGTAACTTTTGAACGGATGGTTGGATTTGTCCCAGATTGGGTGTGTCAATGTTCTAGAATGGGTTCATGAACTGATTAGAGTTTGGAGGTCAACACTTTCAAGACGGCCGAATTCAAGATGGCCGAATTTTTGTGTAGCCCATAACTTCTGACCGGGTGGATGGATTTGTCTCAGATTTGGTGTGTGAATGCTCTAGGGTAGCTTCATTAAATGACTTTGGAGGGCAACACTTTCAAAATGGCGTAAATGTTATTTGGCCGATAACTTCTGACAGGGTGGATTGATTTGCCCGGTAACACCTTATTTTAATTGTTCACCATTTCAGTGAATCTACCATATTAGGTACAGTGTAATAACCAGTGTAACAATGTAACTATATTTAATACTATGTAATACTAGTGTAATACCAGTGTAACAATATGCAATACCAGGTACAGTGTAATACCAGTGTAACAATATGCAATACCATGTAATACCACTTACACACAAATACATGATGTAAGTACAAAATTGGTACATGGTGTTACACTGGTATTACATGGTATTACATATTGTTACACTAGTTATTACACTGTACCTAATGTGGTATATCCACTATAATAGTGAACCATTAAAACAATTTTACCATTTGCCCCATTTTTTGCTTCGTTTTCACAATAGTTGTTTGGTTTTAAGCCTATGTATGTCATTGATCTATGAATAGATATTAAATATATTTCTTTTGTATTTTGTATTTATCATATACATTTATGAAAAGGTGGACGGGAGTGGTAGGAATGATGGGGGACTGGAAGCGTTGCGTTTCGGGGATATACCTTAAGCAGTCGAAGGCGACTGCACAGGCAGTCTAGTTATTATTACCATCATCATAACAGTACTTTATGTCAGCAGATGTGTCTGAAAACTTAACAAAACTCTGGCTGTGTGTCCAGAATGCAGATGCTGAGGACGAGGTGTTTTGTGTGCACTGGGAGGCCAATTCCTGGATTCAAGATGGCTGCCATGTCAGTATTACCAAGTCCACTCACACCGTCTGCTCCTGCGAATACCCTTCAACATTCGCCCTGATCATGACCATGGATCCAGCAAAGAAGGTGAAATATTGGGTGTTCCCTTACATGTTTGTATGACTAAATACTTGTGTGCTAAGGTAGCCTAATGCTACCTTAAAGTCAAGGAAAGCCCTTATATATTAGCTAACTTCACATTAATAAATCGCTTTTTAAAAAGATATGTAGACATATTTTATTAATGTCAAAGTAAGTTGTGGTGTCCAGTAGCATCAATAATAGTCATGTTGCTCCAAGTGCTTTAACCTTTTGACAGGAGCACAAAAGTTGTTTTGTTGATCTTATACTGGAGCTGGCTGCCAGATGGGGAAATCCCAAAAACATATATTAAATAGTGATGTGCATACGTTTCCAGAGTGACCCTGTGATGAGCATTCTGAACACCATCTTGGTGCTGATTGGCCTGCTGTTCCTGACCTTGGCGGTGATGACCTTTGCCCTCTGTCGATGGAACCCCAGGGTGTCCAACGTGGCTCGCCTGAACCTGTGTGTGTGTCTGCTGCTGGCCCACACCCTCTTCCTGCTCACACAGAGTTTCCTCCGACGAATCAAAGTGCACCAGGTACAGAACTGTTAATCGTATGTCTGTGCTTGATATCATACTGCTCCAGTCCTCTTTATTAGAATAGCATGAAAAAGTTGATTTATTTCCATAATTCCATCAATAATGTTAAACTGTCATGGATTGTAGATTCATGGCCCAGTTTTTTAACTATTCCAATCATTAATTTTTTTCTTTTTATATACGTTGGCCTTCCAGCTCAAAAAAACCATGAATTGGGGAATTCGCATTATTAGAATATTGTTATAAAATCACATTTTTCTTCATCAAAATTCGGGTCACATTAAATCAGTTGAAATTTGGTACTTTCTACATAACATGCAATGGTCAATACTTGGTTAGGACATTCTCTGTCTTCATAATGGCCATGATGCGTTTAACATTGAAGTCAATGGCAAAAACAGTGCATGGGAGTTATGGAAGCCCAGATATCCTTAATGCTTTGCTGTCAGCTGTTCTTGTTTGTTGACCTGGTGCCCCACACTTCACTCTTCAATATACCCTGTAGATTTCCATGCCACGTTTTGGTGTTAACTCACCAGTTTAATTCTAACTCGCCAGAAATAAAACCCCATTCATTTTCAATCTTTTAAGTTTCCCATCCATTTTAAGTTTCTCTCATAATTTCTCTCTCTGTGTCCATCCCAGGCTCTGTGTAAGACCCTGGCTGGAGTCCTGCACTACCTCTTCCTGTGTTCCTTCGTCTGGATGTCCATAGAGGCCGTGATGCTTTTCCTGTCTGTACGGAAGCTCAGGCAGGTCAAACCTAGCGAGAGGGCGTGGCTACAGTGGAAAGTCTCCCTCCCGATTGGCTACGGGATCCCGCTAATCATCGTGGGTGTGTCTGCTGGAGTGAACCCTGAGGGACACGGCAGTGACAAGTGAGTAGATAGATGGATGGATGGATGGGTGGATGGAGATGGATGGATGGATGGATGGATGGATGGATGGATGGATGGATGGATGGATGGATGGATGGATGGATGGATGGATGGATGGATGGATGGATGGATGGATGGATGGATAGATAGATAGATAGAACAGTACTCTACGGATACATGTTGATAGCTAGCTAGCTAACTAACTCCATAAACAGATAGACAGACAGACAGATAGACAGAGAGGCAGACTGTCAGGAATTCAAGTTATCAAAAAAGCAGGCAGTAGTCAAAAAACAAAAACAAGAGATCAAGATTTGGCAGCACAGAAAAAGGGTACTCACACTGTCTTTGCTGAGTTTTCCTGCGAGCCACAAAGAAAAAATCAGGATCTTAAATAGGCCGGTACATCAACACCAATAATCCAATCATCCAATCTCAAAGGAGAGCAAATGAACAAAACACACAAAGGCAGAATGGCGACATCTTGTGGGCAGGGAAGTACATGGCGAGCACAAAAGTTCATAGGAATTCAGAGGCACACAGTGGCAGAATGGCGGCATCTTGTGGGCAGATAAGTACATGGCAGGCACAAAAGTCAGTAGGATTTCACACAGATAGATAGATAGATAGATAGATAGATAGATAGATAGATAGATAGATAGATAGATAGATAGATAG
Organism: Engraulis encrasicolus; assembly: GCF_034702125.1. Taxonomy (NCBI): domain Eukaryota; kingdom Metazoa; phylum Chordata; class Actinopteri; order Clupeiformes; family Engraulidae; genus Engraulis; species Engraulis encrasicolus. Next base: position 48,090,197 of record NC_085857.1, on the reverse strand, counting down.
ATAGATAGATAGATAGATAGATAGATAGATAGATAGATAGATAGATAGATAGATAGTACTCTACAGATACATGTTGATAGATAGCTAGCTAACTAGCTCCATAAACAGATAGACAGAGAGGCAGACTGTCAGGAATTCAAGTTATCAAAAAAGCAGGCAGTAGTCAAAAAACAAAAACAAGAGATCAAGATTTGGCAGCACAGAAAAAGGGTACTCACACTGTCTTTGCTGAGTTTTCCTGCGAGCCACAAAGAAAAAATCAGGATCTTAAATAGGCCGGTACATCAACACCAATAATCCAATCATCCAATCTCAAAGGAGAGCAAATGAACAAAACACACAAAGGCAGAATGGCGACATCTTGTGGGCAGGGAAGTACATGGCGAGCACAAAAGTTCATAGGAATTCAGAGGCACACAGTGGCAGAATGGCGGCATCTTGTGGGCAGATAAGTACATGGCAGGCACAAAAGTCAGTAGGATTTCACACAGATAGATAGATAGATAGATAGATAGATAGATAGATAGATAGATAGATAGATAGATAGATAGATAGATAGATAGATAGATAGATAGATAGATTTTTCAGTACATAATGTACTTCTAGCAAGTTGATTATCAAAGAGTTAATAAGGAGCCTTGAAACTTAGTAGATAGACAAAATGGATGGATACAGACTGAATAGACAGATGGACAGATCGGACAACCAGACTTGTTTTAATTGTTATTATTTGTTTCACCTTTTAACTAGGTGCTGGCTAGTGGAGGACTTCAAATGGAGTTTCCTTGGCCCTGTTTGTTTCCTCCTTGTTGTGAGTATAAGACAAGCTCTCTCTCTCTCTCTCTCTCTCTCTCTCTCTCTCTCTCTCTCTCTCTCTCTCTCTCTCTCTCTCTCTCTCTCTCTCTCTCTCTCTCTCTCTCTCTCTCTCTCGCTGTCTCTGTCCCTGCCAAAAATATCAATATTCTTCACCAGCATCAACACTCTCTCTCTCTCTCTCTCTCTCTCTCTCTCTCTCTCTCTCTCTCTCTCTCTCTCTCTCTCCCTCTCTCTCTCTCTCTAATCTTTCCAGGTCAACACCATCCTCCTCCTCACCATCATCATCACCATCCAGTCTACTCTGAAAGAGGCACGCAGCAACGTCTCAAAGGTCAAATACACCAGGTAAGAGGTAACACTTGGCTAGGTAAGAATATAAACAAATGCTGACCAGGACCTTGTTTCTAAGTTGCTAACAACAATGGTGTCAAGAAAGACCCCAGAACCACAGAATGTCCAAACACACACAGTAGGAGTGACACTGAATCGTTCACTATCATGTCTGTAGGGTTCTGCTGTTCAAACTGACAGTCCAGTTCCTCATCCTGGGTTGCCCCTGGTTACTGGGCATGGGGGCAGCCACAAGTCGGGTTCTAGAGGTTCTCTTCCTGTTCCTCACCTCCCAGCAAGGAACCGCCATCTTCCTCATCCACTGCCTCCTCAACACAGAGGTAGGGACACGTGCATGTATGCATGCAAACACAAACACAAACACAAACACACACACACACACACACACACACACACACACACACACACACACACACACACACACACACACACACACACACACACACACACACACACACACACACAGAATGACTTTAACTCAACTCTCTCTCTCTCTCTCTCTCTCTCTCTCTCTCTCTCTCTCTCTCTCTCTCTCTCTCTCTCTCTCTCTCTCTCTCTCTCTCTCTCTCTCTCTCTGTCTCTCTCTCTGTCTCTCTCTCTCCCTCTCTCTCTCTCTCTCTCAGGTGCGGTGTCAGTACAGGAAGTGGTGGCAGAGGTTCGGTCCGTCCAGTAAGCAGCCAGAGTCGGGAACTGGAACAGGATTAGGGACTGGAACTGCCTCTATCAGTCTGATCCAGCAGCCAAGCAAGGACACTTGATCACGCACGCACACACACACACACACGCACGCACGCACGCACACACACACACACACACACACACACACACACACACACACACACACACACACACACACACACACACACACACACACACACACACACACACACACACACACACACACACACACAAGAAACCAACATGTGCAATGAAATGAGGACTCGATTCTGCCAATTCATTTCTTTAGCAGATTAATATGCAAAATAGGAAATGTCGTCACAACACACACACACACACATTATATACAGTATAAAATATATAAAGTAACATGACAAAATAGTCATTTTTAGTAGTCACAGTTATTTTTAGTATTGGTTACAGTCCCTCAAGCATTGTGAGCATAGCTGCCTTGCTTAAAGGGGTATGGCACTATTTTGGGGCTTAATACTGTTAAAATTGTTGCCCGGGGTTTATAAAGGTGGTAAAGTGTTTTATTTTTCATGTTAGGTGCTTCCAGCTATTTACTGGAATTTTACAAGGTATTTGTGTAGAGTGTGTTGTCTTGCTTCAAGACAAGTTACAAGAGGGAGTATGTAGCTAAGCTAGTGAAAGTCAATGGATCTCTGTAGCATGTGTGATCCATTGACTCTCACTAGCTTAGATACTTGGGGCCAATCCCATTTGTATACTCCTACAGTACCTCTGTGTTTTGTTTTTGTTGCGGCATTTCTCAATGTTTATTGTTCAGGTTTGTTTTATTTCATTTTAGCAGAGTAGGATTTTGATTGCACAATTGCTTGCTCATGAAACATCATCAAACATAAATACTTAGTAGCTAATTTGAGGAAGTGGCATGACGATGGCTTTATACTACATAGAAGATGATGATATAATCATATTTGTAAAACACAAGTGAGTTTTAAGTTAATGTGTTTGAAATGATTATGTGCAGAAACAAATGAGAATGTGCATGGAGTGTTGCCAACTTCAGCAAAAATATTGTTAGAGTTTCAACAATAATCTGATGTTTTGCTTTGATTATTTTTTTTCCTTAAGTGGAGTATATTTCAATAACATAGTATTGTACACTTTCACATAAGTAAAAAAAAAACCAAAAAACATTGTAGTATGTGACATAGGTGCACAAGCATGTGTGTGTGAGAGGGAGAGAGAGAAGAAGTGTGTGTGTGTATGTCCTTTCAAACTCCATTCCCTTTACAAGAATATCAATACAAGCCAGTTATCTGTTGATAAGCCTGCAAATGTCCCCTTAGCATTAAAAAAATGGCAACAAAGCATAACTCATGTCAGCTGTAGGCCTATCCTTCTCAAAGCCTGCCCGGGCCTCCCTAACTGTAGAGCTGTAGAGCTCCCATTGAGAAATACTAAAGCAACGTAACAAGGACAAGGCTGACTGCAGACACAGGAAGTAACTAGTCATACTCCATCAGCAAACAGAAGCCCCATCAGTCACACTTGGCGAGGGCGGCTGCCAAGATGAGGACCCGTTACATGATCTCTCTCTGTCTGATAACAGGTATGTTAACATGGAAATAATAGGCCTATGTCATTTTCATATGAACTATTTCTCTAGGTGTCTGCCTTTCTTTCTTTTATGTCGAAGTGTGCTCTCCATCTCTCAGAATAGTTGACAGTTACTTGCCAAAAATACTTACTGGATATGGTAAAATAACACATTGCTTATCTTACAATAAATGTAATTATTCTTTCAAAGCAATTCAGATCCTGGCCATGTAATTAGAATATCATGAAAAAGTTCATCTATTTCCATAATTCCATCAATAATGTTTAACTTTCATGGATTGTATAGATACATTGCCCACATTTTGAACTATTCCAATCATTCATTTGTTTATTTGTACATATTTTGGCCTTCCAGCTCCAAAAAACATGAATTGAGAAATTCACATCATTAGAATATTCTAATAAAATCGTCATTTTCTCCAGAATTAAAAAAAAGAAATTCGGGTCATATCAAATCAGTTAAAATGTGGTACTTTCTACATAACATGTCAATGTTCAATACTTGTTAGGACTGTCTTTGTCTTAACCCTTGTGTTGTGTTCAAAAGCTGCATACACCTGTGGTGTTCAGGTCATTTTTGACCCGTATTAGCAAAACTCAGCCATAAAATACCTAAAAACATTAGTTCTCATCAAATATTGTTTTTCATCTCATAGCTAACTTGGTATGTATTCATATCCATGAAAATACTACTTTATTCATTCATCTTTTTGACTTTTTGAGGTCTTTTATCTTACACTATGCAAATCGTTTTTGATGACCAAAACTATCAAAACCTGTATAAATTCACTATTAATACTTCCTAAAGTGATACAATTAGTGATTATGTTGTCCATGTATTACAGCTGATATGAGAGTACAACAACCCCCAAATTTCTTTTATTAGTTTTCCTCTAATATTAGAAAATATCATCAATATGACAATGACATTTGTGGTGTTCAGGTCCAAACGAGGCCAAAGAGATTTATAACAGGATAAAGACCAAATTTCAACTAAATTAGTTTTTCAGTGCATAAAATGAATGTTGAAATATGTTGACTTGGTGTTTTTTAGTATTTATATGATTTTAGAGTGGTAAATATACAAAATAACAATTCTGTCAGATCCACAGCTATTCCGCCAATCTAATGCAAAGATATAGGAAATTAACACCTCAATGACAATGAAAAAAGTCACACTATTCATCTGAATCCACTATGCTATGAACATGGACCATTATCTCATTGCCACATCAACCTTGTGGAAAGTACAAGACCAGTTCTACATGTTTGGGTGCTTTTATGAATTTTTGATAGGTGTTTTGGACAAAATAATGTGAAAACATTTATTTTGCAAACAAATGTGCAACAAATCTCATTATATAATGCAGAAATGGATTCCCTGACCATGAAAACATATGAGTAGACACCAGAAATACATCTGTAGCCTACTCCTTTCACAACAGGAGATATGACACATTGTAGTGTATGGGACTATCCAGCGGCCATCTTGGATCTGTTTTATGAAAAAGCTGGAGGAAAAAAAATTAAGCCAAGAAATATATTTTCCTCACCATGAATGACCAAACTGAGGACAAAGGGCAACCAACAGCTTTTCAAAAATGCCATTCAACAACCAAAAATCTATGCCGGGTCAATTTTGACCCAAACACCACAAAACTTTCTTTTTTTTAGACCTTTAAAATTTACTAAAATGATAAAACATATTTTTTTCTGTTGAAATGATTGTAACTGAGGATTAGATGAAGCCTCATTCCAGGACAAAAAAGGAAAGTGTGTGTTTTTTACACTTAAACTCGAAAACGGTTCAAAAATGACCCGAACACAACAGAAGGGTTAATCACGGCCATGATGCGTTTAACATTGAAGTCAATGGCAGTGGCATTGCAGGGGAGTTATGGAAGCCCAGATATCCTTGATGCTTTGCCGTCAGCTGTTTTTGTTTGTTTGATCTAGTCAAGTGACCCACACTTCACTCTTCAATATACCCCGTAGATTTCCATGCCACGTTTTGGTGCTTTGGTGGTATGGACATTTTCACTCACCAGAAATTAAACTCCATTGAAAATGAATGGGGTTTTATTTCTGGTGATTTAGAATTAAACTGGTGAGTTACCAACAAAGCATGTCATGGAAATCTATACGCATGCATGCTTCTATACAATCCATGAAAGGTAAACATTATTGATGGAATTATATGAATAAACTTTTTCATGATATTCTAATTATATGGTCAGGATCTGTATGTACTTCCTGAAAAAAGGTTTGCACACTCATTTGGATTCTCTGAGACTGTGGTCCTTTTCATTTGCACCACACTCCACCAACTCGAAGTGCACACTATAGAGCATTGCATACATATGTGTGGGTTTGAGCAAGTGTATTTTTCTGAGTATTTGCAGTGTATTATCAGATGCTGGCGTCAGAGTGAACTTTACATTCTTCCTCTATGCATGTGATTTACTGATAAGAAGATGTCTTAAGAGGAAAGGCTTACGTCCCATGCTTAGTGTTCTTGTCTAACCAATGTTACTGGCTAGCTGGCCTCAAGACTCAATGATAATGACTATTTCCAGAAATGGTACATATCGCTTTAAGAGGAAAGAGATTTTTGTAGAACTCGGCTCTCATGCTTGTAGTGTTCTTGTAAAAAAATATTGAGGGGTGCAGTGGTGTACCATGCTAATACTGTACTACACCCCTCCATAAAGGTGCAGGGTTGGAATCCTTTTCAAACTCTCTCTCTCTCTCAGGGGTGCATACATTCTACTACTCATAAAGAAAAGTGTCAGAAGTTTCAAAGTTAGAGCTGAGAGGAAAATAAATGTTGATGTTAAAGGATTCCAACCCTGCACAGACAAATAAACAAATAGTCAATTACACCAGGAGTGTTCTGTGTGTGTGTGTGTGTGTGTGTGTGTGTGTGTGTGTGTGTGTGTGTGTGTGTGTGTGTGTGTGTGTGTGTGTGTGTGTGTGTGTGTGTGTGTGTGTGTGTGTGTGTGTGTGTGTGTACAAACCCAATAAAAGATCTCATGGGTATGGAACATAAAACCAGGAGAAACCAGTTTGGGGAGAAAAATTTGGCGATGCTTTTATTTGCTTTTATGAAGAGTCAGGGTTAACAAAAATGGCGTCGGACGCCTGGATCAACATAGAAATAAGAAGATTTATTGGAGAAAAGATAAACCCTATTACAATACCTGAACTGAAGCTCAAACAAACTAAATTACCTCCTCGAAACAAAACAGCGTGAATCTTCCGGCAGCTTCCTACCTCCTTAACTCCACCTGACTCGTGCGCAATAACTAGAAAAAAAATAAAACACCACCTTCCACCCTTACAAAGATTTAAATATACAGTAGGCCTCTAAAAATAAAAGACAATAACTAGATTGCATTTCCTCACAGAAAATGCTGGAGTATGCTTGCCCTCCATGCATTCCCTGCCCCTCATGCATGCGTTGCCCTTTATGCATGTTGCCCTTCGTGGAGGTTGCCCTTCATGCATTGCTCTTCATCCATGTTCAGCACACACACACGCACGCACGCATAACACACACACACACACACACAGACACACACACACACACAATCTAACACAAACAACCCATAACAGAAAAGTCAAAAACATGTTTTTTTGGTGTACCACCCCCTGGACACCATATTGTACACTTGCATATCTTTGTTGTGCACCCTTTGGGCTAAGGTAATAGCACCAAATAGCTTTAAATTTCTTGGCTGAAGTTCCTGGGCCAATACATTGAGGCCATTGGCCCATAGTGTAAATGGGGCTGATATTGACCTAAAACAATTTCGCTAATTGTGGCGCCCCCCAGGGGCCAATTTTCACAAAAATTGGTATGTAGCCTTTGGCTATAGTGAAGATAATGTGTACTCATTTTTGTTGTGATACTAGTAGGCGTTGCCGAGATATGAGCTAACTTCCTGTTTTGGCGTCTTCACCGCCAAATTTGATTGGCTCCTGTTCAAAGACGGTTCAAGAAATCAGTCTGTAACTTTCAGGGTAGCTGTATCTCAGTCTGAACATGATCTGATAAAATTTTCGAGACACTCTCACAAAAAATGTGGGAGGGGCGTCATTTTTATTGATTTTTACAACATTCAAAATTGCGGGAAAACTTTCCGAGGTCCAAAATTTTGTCAAAGGGTGCGTTGGATTCGGCTTGGTCCAAGGATAATGTGGTTGTAATACATATGGGCGTTTCCGAAATATAAGCTAACTTCCTGTTTTGCCTCTTCAATATGGCCAAAACACAGTTTCGTCAATTGTGGCGCCCCCCAGTGGCCAATTATCCTCCAATTTGTCATTTGAACTCTAGGGGTGATGTCAGTCATGTATATCCAATTAAGTTGTGATCTGACATGTAGTTACCGAGATATGAGCTAACTTCCTGTTTGGCGACTTCAATATGAGCTAAAACACATTTTCACTAATTGTGGCGCCCCCCATGTTCCAATTTTCACGGACATTGGTATGTAGTCCCTGGCTATAGTAAGGATAATGTCTATCAATTTTTGTTGTGATACGAGTAGGCGTTGCCGAGATATGACCTCACTTCCTGTTTGGCGTCCTCGCCAGCAAATTCGATTGGTTCCTGTTTGAAGACGGTTCAATCAATCGCTCAGCAACTTTTAGGGTAGATGTATACCGTTCCGAACATGCTTTGTGTAAAATTTCGGGACGATCCGCCATAAATTCTGGGCGGGGCGCCATTTTTATTGATTTTTACAAAATTCAAAATGGCGGGAAAACTATCCAGGTGGAAAATGACGTCATAGGGTGCGTTGGATCCGTCTTGGTCCAAGGATTCCAGGGATACCAAGTTTTTGAAATGTGGACCTACGGTTCAAAAGTTACCGTTTTCCTGTTGGTGGCGCTAGAGAGTTCGAGGTACCCCCGTGAAAAATACAAAACCTGGTCGTATGACCGAGCCGAACGTTTCGGTCTTTGAACGAATTTTCTATCTTGAGCGGTTCTTCAAAACGAATGGTTCGTAGAATAAAAAGGGGAACCGGAAACGGAAGAATAACAATAGTATGCTTGCCGCATAAAGAGATGGGTCTAAAAAGAATGTTTGCTACCAGCTTCCTCAGGACCAGCGTGCAGCGTAGAGCGAGCAGGCCAGAGAGAGAGAGAGAGAGAGAGAGAGTGGAGACTGGGCATGGAGTTTTTAAGCCAACACCCATCGTTGGCTCGTCCAATGGACACACGTTTTCCCATGGGCACACCTGGACACATTTAGACAATCACGCCAAGCAGAGTGCCAGGCAATCAAATGATTAGTGGCAATTTAGTCATGACACTGGTGGTCATGCCAGAGCCATACAGAAGGGAGAGTCGGGCAATCTCCGCTGTGTGCTAAGGCCGACTTCCTCATTAGCAAAATTAGCTGTTTTAGCTTCTCAGTACTGCTCAGCGTTGCGAATATCAGTTCCTAGTAGTGGGCGTAGCACACAGCAAATGCAAAGCGTATGCAATGCAGGGAATATGACAACAAGACTTGCTGTTCGTAGTAATAACTTCAGATAAACATCACAGATGGTAAAACTGTTGTGATTATCACCACAGAGACAGTTGATGGTTTACATATTTGTGGTGATTACCCCGCAGTATAGTTCGTTAGTCCTTATTTTTGGCTGTTAATGTGGTGGTTCTATGTTGAGTCTATGGAAGGAACAACCTAATCTCGCTGAAAGGTGGGGCTGCCATTTAATTCCTGGTCCTCCAATCGCGTAACTCTCCCTTCTGTAGGCCTATGGCTCTGGGTAGAGCAGGCCCACGTAACAGTGTGTGTGTGTGGGTGGCCATCGGTCCGTTTTTACGACCTGTTCACGACGTCGGTGTGTCCCTCTCTTTGTCTTTCCTTTCCTCCTAGCCTTTTGCTTATGGCCTCAAGATGCGAGGCAACGTCATTGACGCAAACTAGACCTTGACAGTCGGTCGAGTTTCCAATAGCCTATCTGCGGCCGCCATGTTACTTCAGATTTAACACCAGACTTCGCACAGCAAATTAACCGTATTGCTGTCGCGTTATGTCGGGGAAATCTCCGTGCAATTAGGCCTAGTGTTAATTGCGGTCCATGAAGTGCATTAACTGACTGTATGAAAGTTAAATAAGGTAGTCTAACCATGTTATTGTCTACTGTCTGTTTCCTATTTTTTCCTGCACTGGTGGCAACGCATAGGCTAGTGCAACTAAGTTTGTCCGCTAAATGCCTTTACAACGAGGGCTCTCACAACTTTACAAACAGGGCAAAGAAAGTGTCTTTCTGCACGGGCGCTTTGTCTGTATTTTGAGCTCACGTTGTTGCTATGGTTATCCAGCGTCTGCATGAAAAAAAATGTTGACAGAAGCGGGTTGCCTCCCTTAAAACACCGCTGATAAACACTCCTGACCAACTTTGAGTATGCCTACAGAAAATCAAATTAATTGTTGGCTATTATAGGCCTACGCATGCATGACTACCCAAAATACATGAAAAAAATATTTATGAAATAATATATCCCTACAGACAACAACGGAAGGATTTGTCTATCGTAACCTGCCATCTCTGATGCAACATTAAGTTAGTGGTAGCCTACTGATGACTCCTTTATCGGAGTGAGGTAAAGAAATGCGAAAATCCTTCCCCAAAAAAATCTTGTTTTAAAAGTAAAACTGTTGTTGGCAGCTGAGTTAAGATGGCAGCGCTGTTCCCTGATTTCTGCCTACAGTTTAGAATGCCGACTTCACTGTTTTCTCCACGGAGGCGGGGATGCGGCAAGTCGAAGCAATGGGTACGGCGCAAGGACGCTAGGTTAGAAAGTTAAGGGGCAGGGTTGTCCGGCCGAAGTCCGGACAGCTGGTCACCCTATGTGTGTGTGTGTGTGTGTGTGTGTGTGTGTGTGTGTGATTCTCGCGGGATGGGAGTTAACATTTTAAAGATGAACGGGAGCGGGCAGGAGCAAAAGTAAAGATGAATGGGGGCGGGCAGGAGCGGGAATAAAAATGAACGTGAGCGGGAATGCCACTTATTTCTTTAAAAAAAAAACAACCAAAAAAACCTTGTTTTTTAGATGAAACAGGATTGGGGTGGATTTTGAATGGGAGTGGGCAGGATTGGGAGACATTCTTTTCAGGAGTGGACGGGATGGGATTTGTTTCTTTTACTCCAGTCCGGGATGGGATTTTTTTTCTGGGACCGGGATGGGACGAGTGAAAATCCACTCCCGTATCATGCTCTAGTGTGTGTGTGTTTTTCTGTTCTCTGTCGTAGGCCTGTATCTGAGCACTGTGGTGGCAGCACAAGGATGTAAGGAGGGATTTCTCCCTGATGGTCATGGACAGTGCCTACTAGGTAAGAATGCAGACAAAGCTGACACTAAGATGACATGACTCATTGCTACTGTACAAGACATGACTAATATTTAAACCCTGAACATTTAATGCTGACTGTTTTGTATATAATAGAATGCATAGTATACACGCACGCACGCACACTAGAGCATGACACAGGAGTGGATTTGGTAACACTTTCTATGAAGCCCATATCTATAGCGCATTATGAGCGCATTTATAACAAATTATAATGCATATTAAAATTACTTACAACGCATTATGACTACACCGATGATGTTTCATGATGCTTTATGTTAAAGGTAATGAATAACCATGGATCTAGTAGCTTATAACACTTTATAAATCCAAGGGTATTATGAGTGCTCATGACTGGATATAAACTACAGGCGGCCTGGGGGAAAAAGGTTGGAACTGGCATAGAGGCAGGCTTGTACGAAATTCCGAATGGAAAGAATTTCAATTCAAAGTAATGCCATAATACGAACACTAGGTGGTGGTGTTGTATGTACTTTCAATGGGTGGTGTAGATTAAATTAAAAGAAATTCAAGGTAATTGCACCACCTAGTGTTCGTATTACGGCATTATTTTGAATTGAAATTCTTTCCATTCGGAATTTCGTACAAGCCTGCATAGAGGGACGCATCTGTTGTCCGCCTGTCGGCATTGTTATGCTGCACTTTAACGTATAAACTGATATAACCTTTGCAACCAGTTTAGATTTATATATATATATACTTACAAAGATAGCAGTGCAGTATCATCTGAAAACTTGACTAAGTGACTTCCTTGTTGGAAAGTCCTGCAGCTGTCGGTGTATAAAATAAAAAGTAAAGGAGAGAGAACACAGCCTTGCAGCGAGCCTGTATTTGAAGGAATGGGTTGTGATAGTTGACCATTTACAAAGACTCGCTGTATTCTATCTGTTAGAAAATGTCACAGAGCCACAGATATTGTGCCTATGTAATCAGCAGAGTCTGGGGATGATGTGGAATACCATTGATCATATGAAAAATAAGGAAGTGTAGGCAAGAACAGCTCAATTCCTGTGGGGGAAAAACATGATCGTTTTTTTTCCACTATAAAGTGGTTTAGTTTGAGTGGAGTTGTACAACTTGTGGTTGAAATAAAGTTAAACAAAAGAATACAATTTCATCAACTTTGGATTCTAAGACATTGTGAGACCATGCTGATAAGGATATGTTCTAGTTTGGATGTCCACTCGAAGGTAGGGAGACATCAGGCGGGGGGTGCTTGAGGGGGTCAGGTTTGAAAGGTGACATTGTGTAATAAATTGATATTAATGCACATACAATATGTTCAAACCTCTGTAAAATAGTGCTAAATGTATTCCTGAGGGTCTAAGCTTTCCAATGATATATATATGATTCCATATAATGTTCCTGGGTTTATTACACCACCTGGATTACAAACAATTGCGGAATGAAGATCAAGTTGAAGTTAAAAGTCATTGGACCCGCTACAGGGCCCTCCGAAGCTTAAGAGGTTTATTAATTAGGTCGTATTCTACCAACTCTTAAAGGCCAACTTCCGATAAAACACAGTTTTACTCACTCCTTTTGAAGATCGGACGGTCAGTCCAAGTTAAACTCATAGCTCTCATAGCGGTGCGTCACCTCGCCTGGCTGTGTTTCCCGGTGTTTCCCAATTGACATAAATAATGCAGAGAAACGAGCGAATCACGAAAGCCTTTCTGTGTTTCGTCACGTCGAAAGAAGGCGTTGGCCACAAAGGTTTATGTCGACCCATTTTTCTAAAAACATGTTGAGTAATTTTTTTCTGCTTGTTTTCATAACAATCAACGTCTGGTGGCCCGAAACCTAACTTAGCTTAGCTATCAGCTGGTTGCTACTCTCAGGTACACACACGGCACAAAGCCTCATACATACAGCAAGCCCACTCTGGTTGCTCCGTGCCTGCAGCTCGCCTAGGGGTCGCTGTCGAAAGAGCACAGCCCTGAATGGAGCCTGCACGCCTCCGTTGGCGCCCCTATAGTGCAGTACCACCCGGGGAAGTGGTGACTCTGTTTCCCAAAACATTCTCTCCAAGAACAGGAGGACTGAGCCAATCAGAGACGGATTTCCATGAGAGCAGGAGGAGTGAGCCAATCAGAGACGCATTTCCACGAGAAACACGGAACACCCTCTCGTTTCTCCACAAGCCACCTTGCTAGCTTGCAAAAACGGCTTGAAACAAAGCAACCAGGACGTTTTTTAAAACAGAACGCGTAACACATTCAATAACAATGGGGAACACAGCAATATTAATAAAATGACGTTGAGAGGCCATCTTTAAATTTAAGAATATGTATAAGTTCCATTTTTTTTTTCACTGAAATGTATTTTTTTTCACTAGTTTATTGCATTAGGGTGGAATTCTCCCGTCTCCACTTAAGTCGGTTTTACGTGCGCACATTTTACGCTGTCTTATTTTGCGCGTATTCTCCCCTCTGGAACGTCGCCACACCCCTCGCGCTTAACTCAGAAAAACAGCGCGTAGCCCAACATAGGCGTGATATATGCTAAATGGGGGGATGAGTCTCCGCCAAGTTCATCAGTTGTGGCTACAAAGAAACTATGGAGCATGGATTTTCAGATCAACCATGTGAAAACCTCGGCAGTCCATTGAGATCCAACACTGAACTTTAACTTTGAATTTAAAACCACGTGCCAAAAGTCCTCTTGCAAAAGCGTTTCAAAATCTAGCCTCCGCTCCTTTTCACAAGCACAAGTCAAGTATTGGAGGTGAGATAATGAGATGGAAACGCGATGTGTCCCTTTGGCGGGAACTCAGCTGAGCGTTTTGGTGCGCAACAGGTTGATTGAAATAATAAACATGATTGAACGTTTTGTTAAAAATGGAGTTTGGCGTGTTGCCTGGACAATGCCGGAAATCAAAAAGTGATTTAAAATGCTGATCATTCCCACAGTTAAACAAACACATAGTAGGTCTATTTGCTGACTTTTAAAAGTGTTTCTCCGCTTCTCTGTACAGCAACGTGACATTAAAATAATGTAAATATAAATATGTGGATCTCAGCTGTCCGTCAGCACATTACACTTAGGCTACATGCATGCTGAAGAATGAACAAGGAAATCGATCGTCATGAAAAAACAGAGACTTTATATTCTGTCGCAGACATGGGAATTAATTGGACATGGGCATGCAATGCCAAGCCAGGACTTAAACGCGCAGCTGATGGGGTGTAATAGAGACCAGAAGCGAAATGCCAAAGACATGCTCTGATATGTAGGCCTACCTTTTTACGTTTAGCTGTAATGACACTCAGGAAATACTTTCTGCCTTACAAAAACAGATAGGACAACATATAGCCTACCTCAGTATGTGGTGGTTTTGTATGTCGGTCATCAGAAAGTTTAATAAGTTACATGCACATATGCACGAGTTCCAATAAATCACAAAAGTGGAGGAGTTGCAATAATGGCTACACCATATAAAATGGCGAAGGTTGTTTTTGAATAGGCATACTTTGGGTGGCTGTTAAGACGACTGGAACAGCTGTCTTTAGTCTGACGTGCCTTGTCAACTTAGCCTACTGGTGCATGGTGCGACGAAGTGTTTTTGGTTTTGGTTACCGTCCGTGGAGACAACATGATGATCCTCATACTGATTAATTAATTACCTGCTTTTGTTTGTAAGTTCACCGATATGAGAACATGCTCTGGGCAGCTGGTCATATTTTGTCACAATTAATGTAGAATGTTTATGTGGAACTGTGAATGAATTTCGATTTGGACTCACGCTGACGGTAAGGAACATCAACAAAGCATACCGTGTAACATGTTCAAAATGAGAGCCAAGCGAGCATCAAATGCAATATTACATTTTACCTCATAGTGGCGCTTGACCTTACTACAGCCCTTTGATGCGCGTAAAGGAAAACGCACGTAAGTGCATGGGAGATTACTCTTAGGATTCATTTACATGCGAAACTCCCTGATTTTGGTCTGACCCCACCCAAAGTGCGCAACTGGTAAAATCACGCGTAAAAATCATGCGTGCTTTTTTTGACTTAAGTGGGTGGGAGAATTCCGCCCTTAGTGACAAAAACATCATATGGTGTGACATGAAGATTGTGTATTAAATTAAGAGAGGACATCTTGTGATAATGTAAGCTAATTCATCCTGATTCTTTATTATTACTTTATATATGTGTAGCATTGTAATGTGCAAATATGTTACATGTTATATTATTTTGCTGTTTTTGTCAACACAAGCTGACACACATTTTCTCAAAATATTTCAATATACTTCAAATTAAAAGACTTCAGGAAATAGACAGAGACTGTGACACTGAGGAAGGCTCTTGCAGCTGAAACGTCTGTCATATCAGTCCCTGCAAAGTTTAAAGAAAAGAACAAGAAGGAAGAAAAAACTGAGCGTAATCCATTTCTACTTGATTACTACAGAGACGCACCAACAAGACGGAAGAGCGCGGTGTTATTGCGGTGATGTTTTGCGCCAACATACCCTTTTGAATTATGACCAAAAAGTTCAATCTTGGTCAGATAAATTTTGCAAAAAAATACTTCTGTTATCTCCCAAATTCATGTGGGAAGATGGTCAGGCGAAACCGAGGTTGAACATTTTGGACATAATTCCAAAAGGTATTTTTGGCACAAAACTTCACCGCAATAACACCATAACTACAGTAACGTGAAGTATGGTGGTGGCAGCATTGTTCTTTTTGTGCTGTTTTTCTTCAGCTGTAACTGGGGCCTTCATTAGGGAGGAGGGAATTATGAACACAGGGGCTGTGGTAGTGGCACAAAATCTTCGGCCCCCTGGTAGAAAGGTGAAGATGCAGAGGAACTAATCTTTCCGCACGACAATTTCTCTAAGCACACGCCTGAATCTACAAAAGAATGGCTTCACCATAATAATATTGAGGTTTTGGAATGGCCCAGAGAAGCCAAAGGTACTGCAACTAAGTATTAATTTAAGGGTGTGTATATGTATGCAACCATGTTAATTGATTTTTAAAAAATTTCTATTGTTTCCATTTAAAGCTTTATGTGTGTTTCTCAATTGCATTGTACAGGTTATTAGTTTATATTGAAGGTGGAAAAAGTTGTGAATTTATTTGTCTTTCTGTGATTTTTTTTACATCACAAAAACCTGACATTTGAGGAGGGGTGCGTTTTTGAAGGCACTGTATACAGCTGCACTTTCTGAACAACATACGTTTTGGCACATTTTTATAAAAATAATACTTAACTTAAACATAGGGGACCAAAAAAAGGCCACGTCATGGTAACCACCCATTCACAAGGAGATAAGATTGTCAGTTGCGATTCTATGGTACAACCCGACATCAAAATCGGATATGATTTTAAAGTTGTGTAGCTTGAGCCCAGCTCACACACCTTCACAAACGTTAACACTTGAGTCAAAGGTCAGTGTAACATTCTGCAGGTGGCCAGTGTAATTTCAACTGTATTATATATATATATATATATATATATATAACAGTATTGAGTAAAATTAAATCTGCAAATGTTACACTGGCCAAAGAGTAAAATTAACACCATTTTTGATGATCTGAAATGGAGTTCATATTGGTCAATCAACATTGGTATTTTAGGTGTATTTGTATTCTTTTTTTTAATCAATTCATTATTTATTATTTACTATAAAAAACCTCATTCTGAATTGATGATACATTGATACATTTTTTTTTAGATAAAAATGAATGTGATTCCGAGCCTAATATTTGTGGAGAACATGGCTTTTGCCACAACACACATGGAAGTTACTTTTGCTCCTGTCTGGAAGGATTCTACTCTTCCAAGGAGAATTTTACAGCAGAGGACTCTGGATGCAAAGGTGATTCTCAAGCTATGACATTTATCTCTTATCTGTGATTTAACTCTTATCCATGATATTTATCTTGTACTTCTCTCACACATGGACAAAAACATATAATCTCTCTCTCTCTCTCTCTCTCTCTCTCTCTCTCTCTCTCTCTCTCTCTCTCTCTCTCTCTCTCTCTCTCTCTCTCTCTCTCTCTCTCTCTCACCTCTGCAGATATTAATGAGTGTCTATTGAAGGGAACTCTTTGTGGTCCTGACAAGAAGTGCAAGAACACAGTAGGATCCTTCAAGTGTGTCTGCCGTGATGGATATCGGAAAGAAGATCAAAGAGATGAGGACTGCAATGGTAAAATGACATTCGCGAAGCTAGGCCTATGCTGTTGCCCTTGACTGGCATAATGATTTCCTCGCAACCCTGAAACATTAATCAGTTCATTCACAGGAGTGTTATTAGTGTAATGGATGAGTAGAGTTTGGTGGCAGAACGCCAAAAATCTCCCAAAGTCTCGTGTCTCAATAGCCTGGTGAACCAGCGCCACCCGCTGGACGATATTTAGTCTGGTTTATCAGGGTAGTGTCTCAAGCCTCCTTGATGCTAATAGTTAGAAGCTCATGAGTTGAGTGTCGCAGCGCAGGAAGACCTTGGTTACATTAGAATGGAGGATCTGGTGCAAATCTGTCCACAGAAGTCCCTTCAAGCAGACGGGGTTGCTGTCAATCCTATTCACTATTTGCTGCAAAATACATAACAACATTGCTGAGGGTCTGAAAGTAACAGATTTAGACATACCCATTACCATGTTTGTGACAATACGCTTAGGATTGTACAGGTAGCTGTTAATACCTGCTGGGCATTGCTGCCTGTCGCACCTCCTAAAAATTTAAAAAAAAAAAAGGAAAATAAGGCAGCTGTGCTCGGGTGCGTTGGTTGAAGGTGCCGAATGCGCTGAATGCTTACTGACGAGTTGTTTGTGAGGCAGTTGAGCTGTTTGGTGTTCGTTGGCTGCTGGCTTTAACCCCCTTCCAATGCAGCTGTGCTCGGGTGGGTGCGTTGGTTGCTGGGGTGGCAACAGTGTTTAGTGAAGTGCCGAATGAGACAATAAGCTTACATTTTGGGCATGCATGTCAAGGGTTTTCCTTATGTCCTTTTAAATAGCCATTACATATGTATGTGTGTTTGTGTGTGTTAATTACAGATGTGGATGAGTGTGTGGAGAGTCCTCTTGTGTGTGGTCCAAATGGCACCTGCACAAACAAACCTGGTAGCTATACCTGTACCTGTCCAACCGGCTTCCGTAACCATGACATCAGCAACACAGCAACACCTTGTGAAGGTGAGAATGTGGTTCACGTACACCATTACCTGGTTTGTTGGTATTTAGTATCCTGATGCTAATCATGACAATTCTAGAATTTAATTTCTGACTATTTCCGACTATTTCACTTTGTTTGAAATGTATGAGGTGTATGAAACACTGTAACAGACTTTTAATACTGAAGATTCATTCAGTAGTTTTTCAACATGGAATATGGTGGTTTTTTTTGTCAATTACTGCACTTGTGTCAGCGCACCATGGCACCACAATTCATGAGGTAGTTTTCAATGCACTGATAATGAAACCTATTCAGTTTCCCCATAAACTATGTTTTTTGCTTTTGCTTTAAAATGACAAAAAACTAAAAAAAAATTCACACTGCCAAAAATGGCATCACACTTTGCTTTGCAGCATCACGTTTTTCTATATTTAACCATTCCTTCCATTGCCTTCCAATGCTAATACATAATGCTCAATGCTTATACTCCTCCTGTGTGTGATCGCCTTGTTGTGCTCTTGTGTGCAACTGTGTGTATTCTACTGCAGACGTGGATGAGTGTAAGGAGAAGGCCGCTATTTGTGGTCCAAACAGCACCTGCACAAACCTTAACGGCAGCTACACCTGCAGCTGTGTAGAAGGGTTCAAGATGAGCACCGTCACGGGCTACTGTGAAGGTGAGGGGCTGGTTCATTACACTTAGATGCCGCTTTTATCCAAAGCAAGTTACAGTGTTGTTTACAGGGTATTGGTTGCAGTCCCTGGAGCAATGTGGTGTTCGGACACCCTGCTCAAAGGCTCCTATAGACTGAGGTGTAGGGAGAGGTAGGGGTGGAATTTGAACCTGCAACACTCTCATCTTGAGACCACCTCCCTTAACATTAGGCCATGGCTGCCCTGGTTCCAGATCAAGATTTCATATAAGACCATTAAAGCAATAGGCTACGAGAGGCCATGGGTTGTGCTCGATTTGCAGCGGGCAAGGGGTGTGGGTCTCGACGCGAAGAAGCTGTTAACGTCCTCTTACCCGTTGTAAATAGAGCACAACCCACGGGCTCAAGTGGCTTATTGCCTATCTAACACTGCACTCGATCGCTAACAAAATATATTTAAAAACGCTTTAATAACAATTAATTTTCCCCGAGTCGTTCAGTTCACAAGTTGAGGAAGTGATTGGTTACCCCGGCAACCACTACTGGGCGTGTATGCATTCGTTGCGCTGCCAGACACACACTTCTTTGCAAAGATGTTTCATTCCTGTTGTGTTTATCGCCCCTTGCTGAGTTTTTGTAATCACACTGATACCCCAACCACAGATGGAGCAAAAATGTGCTCTTCTTGCAGACTCCCCATCCCAACTGCAACATATTCTCATTATCAACGTAGATGCGGCGGGTCTAACTTAGACGCGCATAGAATCTTCAGTTGGTCGGTGTGGGTTTACGCCCAATTTATATCGAGAACAAGACCGCACAGTGTTAGAATGTATTAAGAAGGGCTGTTTTTTGTTTGCCCATGCCTGGAACTATTGCGCCGGGTCTAACTTTGACGAGCATAGAATCTTCAGTTGGAAGGTGTGGGCTTACGCTCAATTTGCATCGAGAACAAGACCGCACAGTGTTAGATTTTATTAAGAGGGGGTGTTTTTTGTTTGTCTATGCCTGGAACTAGTGTTTAGCTGTCATTTTGACAAGGATTTCCTGGCAGAACAGGTGCTCAGACTCAAGGACAATCATGGCAAAAATTAAGGGTAAAAGAGTAGGGCTGCTGAATTCAAGATCTCCCATAAAATCTTTAATTAATATATTGTATATTAATTAATGAAACTCTTCCGGCAATAAATGCACTGTAAAAGATTTCAGACTGAAATTTACAGCTAATTGATGGGGAAAAATTGCCAGCAAATTGTTGTAAATTTACAACAAATTGAAGACAAAAACAGTTGCCAGTCAGTCGTTTAAAATTACAACACTGTTCCGTTTTCAAAACTACTCTGACCATGGCACATGTCCTGCCCCCTCATCCGCCCGCCTCCTCCCGCCTCCACCCCCACTGCCCGCCTCCATGTCTGAGATGCCTTCAACATGGTATCGTCCCACCTCCCCATCCTCCACCATGACTGAGATAGCATGGTACCATAATGCCACTCTGCTCTAAGCATATACTTCTACAGGCTCAGCCTTGCATAAGTATGGCACAAATTTTAAAAAAAATCACTCAGCATAGTGTTGTCACAGTGACAGTGACAGTTTCCTCAAGAGGACTTTCATTTATCAAGTCATCTCAAAGGGGAATTCAAAAGCAGTCACAATAAGGACTGTATGGAAATGCATTGGTCAAACCAATGAAGTGGTCTAAATTTGATATTATGCAAAAAAACACCATAAAACATGCTATGCCACAAAATGGCTCTGAAAAGATGAAACAACCCAACCAGTTAACCTGTCAGGCTGCCAACCTGTTAACCGGCTAGGTAGTCAACTGGCCTTGACAGCCTGGCTGGTTGACTGGCTAGCTACCTGTCCGATTTACTGGCTGGTTGACTGGCTGCCTGGCCAAACCAACCAGGCAGCCAGTCAACCGGACAGGCAGGTGGCCAGTCAACCAGCCAGTCAACAAGCAAGGGAGCAAGCCAGTCAACTGACCAGGCGGACAGGCTGCCAGTCAACCTGCCAGGCAGCTAGCTGGTCAACCGGCACTATGCTGTCAGCCACCTTGTCAACAAACCAACCACTCAGCTAGTCGGCTAATCAATTGATTGCCAGTACCAGTGAGCGCCAGTGAGTCAGGCGCTATGTTGTGCCATTCAGACAAGCAACCAAAGCAGTGTGGCAGTCCAGGTTTATATAGTGGGGAAAGTGAACCATGTGACCAGAGTAATCAGGCATTGGGCAGGTGCTGGCAATCATTGAATCACGGCATGAAAGTGATTAGTAATAAAGTGAGGCAAGGCACTAATTGACAGATTGGTTAGGTATAGAGTGTGACAACAGAGTAACAAGAGAGATCTGTATCAAAAAGGTAACAAGTTCCTAGAATGTTCCAATCATTGATGCTCCTGCTCTAGAACTAGGCCTATAGTTTAAAAACAGACTGGGCTCCTTCTAAGATAGTGTTTAAAAAAGTATAAGGATATTCTTAAATTGATTGGTTTTGGCCATTGTTTAATGCACATATCAAAACTTCAGTTCCAAAAAGTTTTCATTCTGATCCATGTTTATAGGTAAACATTCCATATATATGTGGAATTGTCTACACAGTGGTTGGACAAAATAACTGAAACACCTGTCCTTTTAATGTGTGGGAAGTTTCATGGCTCAAGTGGGCCAGCCTGTTGGCCAATCTTCATTAATTGCACATTGCACCAGTAAGGTGAAGTTGTGTTGAATTGCTGGTGAAAAGTTACCAGCTAATTGTTGTAAAATTACAACAAATTGCTGGCAAAAAAGATGCCAGCTCATTGTTGTGAATTTAAAACAAATTGCTGGTGAAAAGTTGCCAGCAGAGAGAAGCCCGTTTTGAATTGCACTGAGCTGAAATTAGCGCACTTGGACGTCATTTACAATCAGCTGGCTCATGACCAAAGAAGGTAGATTGGATAAGCAATATCACTCAATGGAAAATGCATTGGCCAAAGTGTAGTATGAGGGTGTTGCTTTAATGCCATAGAACTAATACATTTATGCTTAATGACATGGTGCACATGGTCAGTGTGTGCGATGCCATGATGGACAAAATTTGTACTCCACAAATTTGGTCAAAAGAGGATATCCGGCTGTCAGTGCTCCGTTTGTGGCCAAATTTAATGCAGCTGTCGGTCAGCATTAATTGCTGGGGATAATTAAGGATACCTGACAAACATTCACTATTGTATCCTATGACCTGTTCCACACTTTACCATGCTTCCAATTTGACCATGGAAGAAGAAAATTGGACTCCCCTTGCTATCATGCATTGCACATTACAACAGTGAATAGTAAACTGGTATATACAACTTCTTGTTTTAGAATTCTAATGTGAAATTACAACAATTTTTTACAGTGTGGTATCGCGTTTTTGATTCATTTCATTCAACTGACACTCTCACTCTCACTGTAATAACTGTCAATAACATATTTTTGTAATGTAAGAAATCTGATCAATTTGTAATCAATTAATGAATTAATATTCAAATTACAGGTATTACATTATTGGGTTTCTATTACTATATGGACCACAAACTTAAAATGCTTAAGAAATTTAATTCCAGTTGTCTATGATTAGCTAACATGAATCTCTAGGCAAGATTATATCGCTGTCTTAGATGACGATGAATGTGACACCGTGCCTGCGTAGGCTATCCCTCCATCTTTGGAGAACACGCCCGGTGCATCAACACAAAAGGCAGCTACTACTGCGAGTGTGAGGAGGGATACCAGTCCCCTAAAGGACCGAAATTTACCGCAGATGACCCAAAATGCCAAGGTTAGTGTCCGACTGTATTAGTAGGCCAGTGCTGCCTACATAGCATTTTGTCAACTGAAAAGAAATTGGTCTACTCTCCAGAGACAAAAAAATACATTACATTACATCAGCATTTAGCAGACGCCTTTGTTCAAATTGACTTGCTAGGATCAATTTAAACAAGAACAGGGTAAGGCACAGTGTACAGTTGCAACACTGATAACATTGTCCTACACAGAGTAAAGAAGAGGACGATGCATTAAAAAGTAGCAGAAAGTAAACAAAGACATCAAGGTGCAGTGTACAGTTGCAACACTGACAACATTGTCCAACACAAGGTAACAGAAGCAACATTAAATCATAAGAAGGTAACAAGGCATATTGGATAATAAGCAAGACATCTAGGCGCAGTGTACAGTTGCAACACTGGCAACAATGTCCAACACAAGGATAAAGTAAAAACATGGCCGTAGCCAGGAGTTTAAAATAAGGGAGGTCCACGGTACGCGCACAGAATTTTTTAAAAAGGTACACTGTGTAGGATGGTGCCCAGAGTATCTATTGCAACTACTATGCTGCTCATTGAAACTGTGCTGTCTTCTTTTCATGAATATTTGCTAAATAATAAACTAATATTTGCTATTATGACCAAGTATGACCATAATGATGAATGCTTAGAATTTGATAGTGGTGGTAAGTATTCGTGAATTCGTCAATTCTGGAAATAAACTATTAAAGACATGCAAAAATATGTATGCAAAAACTGAGATACATAAAAAATACATTTTCTCTAAAAATTAGGGAGGTCCGGACCTCCCTTACCTCATATGTGGCTATGGCCATGAGCAAAAATAAGTGAAGGATTTAAAAGGATGTACATAATGTTAGGTCCATAAGAGATGTTAAAAGCAGTGGCTTAAGGAAAGACATGTTTGGGAGCTCTAACTACACTCTTTTGATCAACAATATATATTTTCTCTCTCTCTCTCTCTCTCTCTCTCTCTCTCTCTCTCTCTCTCTCTCTCTCTCTCTCTCTCTCTCTCTCTCTCTCTCTCAGACATATAGCTGGGTCTCTTAGCGTCCAAAAAGGGCCTAATCGTTACACGCTGGATAGAAGCACCAAAATCGGTGTAGACCTTCCTTAGGGTGTTCTCCATCATTTCAGAAGGGGTGCCCCAAATTTCAATGTCATTAAGGTCATTTTTATAGGGTAAATCCAAGATGGCTGCCCAAAACCAGCCAATAGTAAAATGCTGTACTGCCTGGACATAATGGTGTTATGGGCCAATCCACCTATTTGTGTGTGATGTATACAAACTGAACTTTGAAAATATGTGCAAAACTTACCATAAAAACAATGTTATATATGTCTTATTTACATTCAAAAACAGGAAAATCATAAAAACCATGGTCAGAATGAGATCACTCTACAATTGAGAGCTAATTTCTGGGCATTTAGCTATTGAACCAACATTCATTAAGAGTTTTAAAAATTTGCAGTGGGTCATATCTATAACATCCAAAAAGAAAATTGTGGTTAGAAAATTTAGGGGAGAAGAGATAAACCCTTGAACTGGGCCACACATAACTGTCCCAATGTTAGCATGCTAGCATTAGCAGGTTCAGACACTCAGTCTGCTCTTCAGATAAAGATGGCAAACAATAATTTTTATCCCACTTACACATGCGCGCACACACACAAACTACTACTACTTCCTTAGGACCCCCTCAATGATTTAACCCTAGGAGTCCAACTGAAATATATTCATATCAATCAAGTCAATAATACATGTATATCAAGTGTCAGTGACAGCTGTCAAATGACAAATGTATGCTGATTAATGTTCAGATATGTATATCGCAGTCCTAAGTGTACAATGGAGTGATAAGGGCATTTATGCTTAGGAAATTATGAATAATCAATATGCAATACACCATACATACAGTATATTGACAGATACTTGTTTTAAAAGAGCAAAATGGTAACATATCTGTTTTTCCATCTACTTTTGGCTTTAATCTAGATGACATGTTGGCTACCTAACCACTTAATTTATTGCTTGCTCGTTATTTTTTATTTGTGGGTGTGGTCCTTTGTTTAAAACATGTCTGCCTGCCTTCCCTCTCTCACATAGGCTACTAAAATAGTCTTTCAAAAACTTAAAACAACAGCATGTGGAAATCCTATTGGCTTTGGAGGGCTAACATCTATAAGACTATACTGTACTCTACTGTATTGCACTGTACTGTACTCTACTATACTGTACTGTACTGTACTGTAATGTGATATACCGTACTGTACTCTACTGCACCGTGCAGTATGCTACTGTACTGTACTGTACTGTACTGTACTGTACTAGCCTAGACTAGACTGCACCGTACTGTATGCTACTGTACTGTACTTAACTAGACTCCACTTTATGCTACTGTACTGTACTGTACTTTACTGTACTGCACCGTACTGTATGCTACTGTACTGTACTGCACCGTACTGTATGCTACTGTACTGTACTATACTCTACTGTACTTTATTATACTGCACCATTCTGTATGCTACTGTACTGTACTGCACTCCACTGCACTGCACTGTACTGTACAGTACAACTATAGAACTGAAACATGTAGAGCGGTGGTGCTCAAACTGTGGTACGCGTACCACTGGTGGTACTTGAGACATCTCTGGTGGTACTTGGAATGCCATTATGAACCTCTCCTGTACTGACTGGCAAAAGTGAATATGGAAGGCCTTTACTGCAATATTCTAATGTTGGTTGTCAAGGTGGTACTCAGAGAGCTCAATATTTTCTCAGGGGGTACTTCACACAAAAGGTTTGAGAACCACTGATGTAAAGCATTCTGAGGACATGTACAATATTATGCAAAAAGGTGTAGTGGGAATGAGTTATGTTACTGTTACCACTCAAAATCTTGAAGGTTAAAAAAAGTCTTGTGGCATTTTGTTTGGGGGGGCGGGGTATGATCGACTATTCTTCCGCCCAGACTATTTATGTGCCTTGCATATCAAGAAAATGAGTCCAGGAGGTAATGATTTACTTTCATAGTATATACCATATGAGAATTGTTGTTCTATATAGATATTTCTCCTATGGGTAAGGGTGGCAAAAGACCTACAGTACATGTTGTCCATCAGCTGTCAGTTTTGATAGCAGTTTAAGTACTCAATGATTACTGAGCTAACTAATACAACTTTTGACACAAGTACTAGGTGAGGACTTGTCTGCAAATAAAGATTTTTTTATCTCTGTCTTCTTACTCAACATACACTAAGAAATCATTCCCATTTAACACTAGAACTACCAGGATTTTTCTGCCTACCTAGAAGTACCAGAGAGGGGTCATTTGACCCGGTGGCTTTTACCTAATACACTAATCACTCATTTTGTTATGGTAATGAGGCTGTTAGGGGCCGTGTGTGGGGTGAGGGGTGAGGGGGTCACACCTTACAGTGCTAACAGCCAAGACAGAGGGACAGACAGCTTCTTCCCAAGGGCTGTCAGCCTCCAAAATCAGTCACCACAGGTAAATAGCAACTTGCATGAAGATATCAGCAATAAAGACAGATAGCACAGTTTGGCGGACAGTTTGTTACCGTTTTTCTCCATTGGTTTGGCTCATTTCTTGAAACTGAGATGTCATTCTCAAAACATGGACAAATCCCAAAACTAATTTGCAGTTCCTCACAACAGAATGGCATTTATCATTGCTTTCATCAAATTTCAAATGCCTTTGTACATGTCTCAATCATTTAGTACATCCTTGCAAATGGTTATGTACAAGTATCCTACATTTAATGCAATCAGCTTACATTTAGTAGAATTTTCAACTGAATGTACCTTGCTGATCTATCCCAATTGGTTGATTTTCAGTGTAATAGTTGTCCTGAAAACATGTCAGCACATTTTCTTCATATAAGTCATCAATGAACGAACGTGTGAATGTCCCATGTGATCATGACGAATCATATGACTGCAACCAGATAATGGTTGAATTACAGTTTTTCTCGATTGTTTTGGCTCATTTTTTGAAACTGAGATGACATTCCTATAACCATTGGGTCATTTGGACAAACATTCTTACACTTCTGCACAACAGTTCAGATAACTAGCAAAATGTCATATACCTCCCAAAACACCTCATTCTTGCATCAGCACTAAACCGTCTGACATATAAATAGTCAGTACCATCAAAATGGCATAGATCCTTCTCAATTGCTTTGGCTCATTTGCATTAATTTAGTCCTTCTGTCAAAATAAACTGGATGGTTCAGCATAACTACATGGATCCTCATCACTCGCTCATATCACCACAAAAACAGTTTACCCATGTGTCAAAACTAAATTTCTTCCCCACATATATCATCAGTACCCTCAAAATACATTGTCCCTTTGCCATTGTGTAAGCACTGCCAGTCAAAATGGTTAGGTGTTTTATCTACGTTCAGCTAACAGATTTCGACTATGTATAAAAATGAAAAGTGAGTGAAACTATTGAAGTTTGACAACACAGATAATTTACCAAGGACATTTATCAGTAACTTTCTTTACTGTAAATTCATATACAGAAAGTAATGCCCATATATCACAGGTTTCTCATGGGTTTGGCTCATTTCTCAAAACAGAGATAACATGGACAAATGCCAAAGCAACTAGCAATTGTTCAAAACAGAATGTCGTTTGAAAAAATGTCATGAAATTAGCCAAATAACATGGAAACTGTAGTATACACGGTTGTAAAATTATTTTCTACTAACTAGTAAAGTTACAATACCATCTGACCTGTTGAACACTGTCATGAATTTACTATGTAATGAAATTCTTAAAATATGATGTCCTTGACAGTTTTGGGAACTACGTAGACCACTTTGCATATGATGACTTACACAATGAAATAATGCTGACGTGTTTTGGAGAGGGCAACCATTAGACTGAGAATTGTCTAATTCGTTTAGATAAGCAAGGTGAATTTATTTGGAAAATGTGCTGAATGTATGCTGAATGTGTCAACTGAAGGGTATTTGTACATATCCATCTGCAGAGATGTACTAAACATTTGAGACATGTACAAAGCATTTGATATCTGATGAAAGCAATGAAAAATGCCATTCTGTTTTGGGAAATTGCAAGTTGGTTTGGGGATTTGT
The DNA here is from genome assembly GCF_034702125.1 of Engraulis encrasicolus. Classification (NCBI taxonomy): domain Eukaryota; kingdom Metazoa; phylum Chordata; class Actinopteri; order Clupeiformes; family Engraulidae; genus Engraulis; species Engraulis encrasicolus. Next base: position 48,062,634 of record NC_085857.1, on the reverse strand, counting down.
CCGTGTTGTTTTGAGAATGTCATCTCAGTTTCGAGAAATTAGCCAAACCAATCGAAAAACTGTAACGTGTGAATCTCCCATGCCATGTGACCATAACGACTCATGTGAATGCAACCTGGCAATTGTTAGATGGATAAATACCAGTGCATGTGGACTACTGCTTAATTTCCCTCAAAAATGTTGTGGTGAAAGAAGCTCCTCTCCAAGGAACGAAGATGCAGAGATACAGCACTCAACAGGCATTGGAAATGATCCACACACACACACACTCTGTGTCTCAAGTGACAGCTGTGAGCTGCTAACAGCCACATTTCCACAACAAAAGGAGTGTCCGCAGGGGGTCCAAAGGGTCAAATGACCCCCTTGTGGGGCTTTTAGGTAAAAAGGTCAATTGACCCCTCCGTGGTAGTTCTAGTGTTAATTTGAACTGAAGCCATACTGTGGCCTACATGTAGGCCTATATTGAGTAATCTGTAATGTCATTCTAAAGATGACTGAAATGCTCTCACAATATGCACTTGTAAAAATATAGAAATAGGTGATCTTATGGGGTTCTTCATACATATGGAAAGGTCCTGTCCTTTACCCTCTCTCATACAAATAAAATACGTATATCTGTTATGGAAATTAGAGGATGGAGAACCTGCTACCTAGGGCATCTTGCACTGACACTATCCCATTCAAATCGAGCATTAGCAGCAGTCTATTCTCACCATAGTTTTAGTGTTGGCAATGCTCATTTTAATTCAGACCAAGAATCTTCTCAAATCGTTCACAATGTTACATGCTGTCAAGCACGTAAGCACAGACTCACCCATACTTTCACACTATGTACATTTTGTAGTTTTATCAATCTGGTCTAGCAGGCTACCCTTGCTTCATCTCTTCTGAGGACTATATTAACATTGTCAGCTAAGTATAATGTCATGTAATAACAATGTAATGCGTTACCAACATGACATATTGTATATGACATGGTAGACATTTTTTTTTCAAGGGGCACCCCTTCTAGGATGTCTTCAAATCAGTCAAGGAACACGTGTACCAAATTATATGCTTCTATCCAGCGCGTAACGATTTCTCGGCTTAGAGCCCCTACTAATAGACGAGTGTAAAACAGTGAATATTTGTGGTGTTAGATTTTGGACATTTCCAAAATTCTCTTCTCCAATAAAAGTTGAAGGCTGAATGCTCTGCGTTGTGTTTTAGTTGACTCACTTGCAAAAATAAAATAAGTCTTGACTTCGTAATTAAAAGGATCGATCAGGATACAATTTATTATAGAAAAAGTGAGATTACTACAAAAATAATAAGAAGAAAATAAAAGAGGTAAAAGTGGAAGAAAAATAAAGGTTAAAAATAAACGAGTCTCACAGCGTCTCACTAACTAGGCAGCATCCTATCTCTGGCGAATGACAGGCAAAATCGACAATTGACAAAATGGTGGCAACGGTTTTTATACCGTCTTCCTCATGTCAGCAGGTTACACGTATGCAAGTATGATAGTTAAGGAAGATGTCGTCTCCATGTCTCCAGGGGTGACGAATCATAAAAACTCATATCGCTAAGCACTGATTCTTGAGAAAGTGGCTAAAACAGGTTGTAATGTTGACAGAAAAAAACAAAGTGAATTACAAAATTATATGGTATATCCTTGTTGACTAAGGTCTTGGCTTTTCAGAAATGCACAAGGCCAATCTCCCCATTTTCTATTTTTTTCAGAAATCAGGCTTTTCTCTGATCACACCTTGTTTTTTGTCAACACCGTCAGACACAATTAAAAGCAATTAAAATGGTATTGATTTGGTTGCATATGTACCTGGAGTTTTCAAGTGATTATGTATATTTTTTGGTTCACACATATGCCTTTGAATGTTGAAAATTAACTTTTGTTCTATTTTAATACTGTTCCATGTGGTCTATTTTTGAAATTTGTACCGTCATGCAATGCTTACTTAACACCTAAATGGAAAAAAACATTTTCTTGTTATTTCACAAATATTCGTGTAGGCTTAAATTTGCTATTACTTTAATAATTCAACAACTCCTGAGGAAAATGTTGTAAGCACATTCATTTAAAATGTCCAAAACTCCTTCTTACGGTGGTGACTTGAGAACTGACGGTGGTGACAGTAATCTGAGAGTGGTGAAAGTGCCCTAATTTGTACCTGCATTTAGCAAAATAAATATTTATGAAAGCAGGGAGACTTTTCTAGTAACAACACCTGACTGACTTTGATAGAAGTGCCCAAGGCAAGCTATAATGGAAATCAGTAGTCCTTATCTTCCTCTGTCCATTTATTATCCCCCAAGTGTTGTTGCTGTTTAGTAGTAGTAGGGTAGGCGGCCTACCATGTATTTTGACATCTGGTTAGCTTAACTATTTCCTAGGCTTTAATACTCTGTTAATCAAAATGCTATTTATTCCCCTGTGTCTACATTAGGCTATGTAAGCCTGCTGTTCATATTATAGTGTTGAACTTTCCTTCTGTGTACATTCCTATATGCAATAATGATATAAGTTATCTTAATAATACTTAAGTTTATTGTTGATTATTTCTTTGCAAGCTTTCTTGATTATTTGCATTCCACTGTAATTACAATGGCATTGATATCATAAGGCCTGGCCTACTAATATACAGGCCTACCAATATACAATTACTACTTTGTAGTATAACAAGCATTGTAGCTGTTGTTAATATGCAGGACAATAGTATAATATATATTTTTTGTCATTTCATGTTCTTTTTGTGTTATCCTTTTATTTGTTGTTTCACATAATTTGTTTGAATAGTGTTTACTTCTCTTCTTTTCAGATGCTATGCTTAGATTCCTCCATCCAACCCTTGACAATCCTCCTGTTGCATCCACCTCTTCTACCAGCACCAGTGATGCAGCAGCATCAAGCTCACCAGCTACCTCCACCCCTGCAACCCAGCCTAGTGATACAGCAGCATCAAGTGGGCCTCCAGCTACCTCCACCCTTGCAACCCAGCCTATTGACACAGCAGCATCAAGTGGGCCTCCAGCTACCTCCACCTTTGCAACCCAGCCTGGTGACACAGCAGCATCAAGTGGGCCTCCAGCTACCTCCACACTTGCAACCCAGCCTGGTGACACAGCAGCATCAAGTGGGCCTCCACTTACAGGTACCTCCACTCCTGCAACACAGCCTAGTGACACAGCAGCATCAAGTGGGCCTATTGCTATTCCACATTTTCCACAAATTCATAAATAAAACAATTGCAAAAGAAAGCTATTTGACTTCTTGAGTATATGTACTCTAGCAGTGTATTTTTTTCACATGCAAGGGGCTCCATCTAAATTCTTGCCTAGGGCGCCAAATTGGATGACAATTATTACTAACATGCCTAGTAATGTTTCATTAACCAGCACAATTTAGTAAAATATGGAACAAGATGATGAGCGGAACAAAATCTGACGGTGGTGACATCTGACGGTGTGAGACAAAAAAACACTCTTTTACATATTATGCATTGTTTGTTCACATTAGCCATTTCATTTTCGCTCTGTTTCTTGGGTGCTTCATACCTTTTCTGAGAAAGTATGTATTAATTAACATTAATGTAATATACCGGTAATACTATTAAAACATCCGACGGTGTTGACAGTTTATGGTTGGGACAGTACCAGTGTCCAAACAAATTAACAAATTGAGGACAAAATAGTAAACTTACAGGAGCTTCAGTGATGGTGAAGTATGCAGTAGACCTAAAGGTTTGAAAAAGGGTCCTCAGTAATGAAAATGACCTTGTGCATACCTGATTTTATTGTCTTTTAGAACAAATCTGACGGTGGTGACCAATATGCTGGACACATTTTGAGCAATCAGAAAATAATAGTAAATATTGTTTTACATGCACTATGTGCACATCTGTAGAACCACTTTAATATGGTCTTCCACATCATGGTGTTATTGTTCAATTCTGTTAGTGATTTTTGTACTTTAAGTCAATTGAAATGATGATGCCAGTCCTTGGGACAGGCGTTTTTACAGGGTGTGGACAGGTTTATAGCCATGAAAAGTAATAAAATTACACTTAAATATTTCAAACAACTGTGTACAGGCCCGGAGTGGACCCTTTTCTCAGTCCGGGAATTTAATTCAAATTCAGGCCACTCTGATCCGGAGGACAAAATGCTCGCCTCCCTCTTAGCATCTGACTTCCCAATCGGCTAGGCCTATTATTAATTGTAACAATTAAATTAAATGTAGGTCTAACGATTTCAATTAACTATTAAAAAGTAATGTAGGCTAAAAGGCTAATGTAGGCTGTAAACAGTGGTTGCCTGTTTCATTTGGTCTTATTTTGATGCATTTTCAGCAATTAGGCCTAGTTCATCTTAAATCCTGCTGCCCGTTTCCACTGTTGTCCTGGGCTCCATGCCTACTGCATTCTGCATACAGCCTATCCTTTCATTCACTTAGGCCTATTTGTTTACTTATTTAATTGTGGCTTTGTTAAATCATCTACACGTTTTACCCTACATATATCATGGTTTTCTTCTGTAGACTATGCCATATTTTATAGGCCTATCATCATAAACATCTATTTTGACTAACTCTCTTCCTCTACCTGGCCGTACTCCTGCCCTCATCTGGATCATCTGCTGCGCTGATGCTAGAAAGTATTCCATAGGCTAAAGAAGACATTTCATCTTGAGTTGACGTTTGCGCACCTGTGGAAATGCTGCACGTGCACGCTATAACAGCGAGACGAAATAGGCTAATTGCAGAGCGACTTTGAAACTGTCTATCAAAAACGGCAAATGTAAGGATTCCGTTCGTTGAGGATACACACTGCAAGCACAGGATGTGTCTGCATGTAGGCTATTCATGGCATTGCAACTTGAAAATAGAATAGATTCCCGAGGTCGTGTAGGGTCTCGGCTCACATTACAATGAATGGTCATTCGCTGAGGGATTTCACGATGCTGATTCCGCGGATAGAACGTACAAACTCTCCAGTAATAAATTTTTAGAAAGACAACTAAACTGTCCCCGTGCGCCCAAACCAAGAGCAATATTGGTATGCATCACTTATAAATGATTTAAACTGCATGTTTGACGTGCATTTAATAACAAATAGCCTATTTAACAACAAATGTAATACCCCCTGTTTAATATAGGCTATCCATTGCGTTAATAGCTGATAGTGCGCGCCGGTGGTAATGCAAGGCAATGCGTGATGAAGCGTTTGGCAACTCTCTTCATCAAATGGAATGTAGCCTAATGTAAAGCAACACGTTTTCGGTTCTTCTATGAAAATAGGAATACACTTCAACCATAGCATAGGCCATAAAGCCTACATTGTGACATTTTAAAAGCTGACAGTAAGTTGACAGTTGATTTGACATTGCAAACATCGCCACGTTATAGCCTATTTGCATAGGCTAGAGTCTAATATGTCTATTGCGTCAACCTGTGCGCGCTGGTGGTAGGCTACAAATAAAGCATGGGTTTATAAAGCAAGCGTTTGGGAATCTGTTAATCAAAATGGTTAACTGGCATGTAAAGCAACAAGTTTTCGGTTCTTCTACGGAAATAGGAATGCACTTTAAAGCATAGATAATCCTATAGCCTACATTGTGACAATTTTAAAAGTTGACAGTAAGTTGACAGTTGTGACAGTTGCAAAGGCTCGCCACGTTATATGATAAAATGCACAATTAGGCCAATTATCTATATCTCTTTCAGTAACCTACCAGCTTGTCTTGAGAAGATGTCAGTTAATTTGACACATTGCTGCCACCGCCTTTCTTTTTTTTATTTTAGCCCTCTTTCTGCTTTCCATCACTGACGCTCTGTTTCGCGCCAGTGTGATTTAAAAGGACGAGCCTTGGGCCAAACCATCTGAAACATGTGGGAGGGTCGGGGGGAATTATGCTGTTTACATGGTAGTAGAACCACAGATTTCTACTCTGGACCTATTTAATCCACTATGATGCAGCTGGCAGTTGCAACTTAATTGATATTAATGCAAGAATAAGACACAAGAAGTGACACAAAAAAAGTTAAAATTAGTTGTCGCAGTGGGCCACGTCGATGGTTTGGGCCGGGAAAACTCCCGATCACTTTAATGTCCACCCCGGCATTGACTGTGTATTTGTGTAACAGACCCCTTGGCCATTACCTGGATTCATTTTGTTTGTGAAAATTTAGTTGATTTTCAACAGAGATAGCATTTTACTGCTGGGACATGTTTTTGCCAAACTTTCAAGAATCAGTGTAAGGATAACACACAGCCTAGAGATGTGTCTGCTATCTGGAAAGTTAGGTGCGAGCACACTGTGCCCTGGCACAATGACCTTGCAGCAGGATATAGGCTACCACTCAAATTTAACAGTGGCTTGCCTTCGGGGGGGACTTGGTCGGAGGGGACCAATGGCAGCTGCATGTGTTTGTGTAAAGCCGAACACAGTAACTATGGAAACCTGCAGGAGAGATAATAATATAATAATTTAATAATTGTATTTGTATAGCACTGTGTCATACAAAGCATGTAACTCAAAGCGCTTAACAAATGGGAAAAAAAACATTGTTAGAGATAGATTTAAAAGGAGAGGAGAGGAGAGGCAGAAAAAGCAGGAAGGCAGAGGAAGAAGAGATAGACAGAGAATGTAGAGTCATAAGGTCAACGTAGGTTAGGACCAGGATTCTTAGATGTGTAAGGTCCATAGTGGCTGGGCCTATCATAAGTCATAGATAGTCACACAGAGATTGGGCGCTCAGGTGCGGCCCCTGGTGGCATCAGGGGTGAGGAAAAACTCCCTTTCGCTTGATTCATAGTTTGTAAGGGGGAAAAAAAGCTCAGTGAGGTCTGAGAAAAAAAAGACCCCCTATAGTCAGGAAGAAACCTCAGGCAGAGACCAGCGGCCACCAAGGGGAGCCCCCTGCCAGGGCTGGTTGCGAGTAGTAAGGGCGCTGCGGCAGCTGGGACACTATGACGCCTTGGCAGCTAGGAGTTGGCAAGGATGAAGAGGTGGGTCTTCAGCTGCTTCTTGAAGGAGTCGACGGAGGTGGCTGATCGGATCTCGATGGGGAGGGCGTTCCATCTCTTGGGCGCATAGCAGGCAAACGCGGCGTCGCCGATCTTCTTCTGTGGGGGGGTGGGGGTCCTTAGCAGCTTGGCATCAGTGGACCTGAGAGCTCGAGCAGGGGCATAAAAAGAGAGCATGTCTGAGATATAGCTAGGGGCAAGTCCATTTAATGCTTTAAATACTGTGAGCAGAATCTTAAAGTCGATTCTGTATGAGACAGGTAACCAGTGCAGGTCTGCCAAGATGCACCAGTAAGTCACACACAGTGAACTTCACTCATTTGAGTTTGTAACACACTAACTCACACTTACACACACACACGCGCGCACGCACACGCACGCACGCACACTTACACACACACGTGCGCGCGCATCAAAACATGGAAATACACAGAAAACTAGAATGGGCACTCGGTAGAGCGCAAACCTTCGCCTACGCCACTTATTTTTTTCTGGCCATCTTCAGAGTGTGGGGCATAACATTCTCCAAATTTTGGTGTTAGTTTCATTTAAATCGGACCAGAACAACCTAATATTACATATTTGGCCCAGTCTTGACCTCTTACTCAATTCCGCATGCACACGTTGTTCTGGCATGTAGTGCTTGGCAAAGAAAAACGTTTTTGACCTTTTCGTGACCTTGACCTTGACCTTTGACCCAATCACTCCCAATAAGTAATTGATTGTTCCTTGAGTCATGACCAATCATCCCAGTAAATTTCATAAAAATCGGCTGAATTTACGTTTTTGACCTTTTCGTGACCTTGAACTTGACCTTTGACCCAATCACTCCCAAAAAGTAATCGATTGTTCCTTGGGTCATGACCAATCATCCCACTAAATTTCATAAAAATCGGCTCAATTTATGTTTTTGACCTTGACCTTGACCTTTGACCTTTGACCCAATCACTCCCAAAAACTAATCGATTGTTCCTTGGGTCATGACCAATCATCCCACTAAATTTCATAAAAATCGGCTCAGTTCTGACTGAGTTATACGAAGTACAAACAAACATTTTGACCTTGACCTTTGACCTTTGACCCAATCACTCCCAAAAACTAATCGATTGTTCCTTGGGTCATGACCAATCATCCCACCAAATTTCATAAAAATCGGCTCAGTTCTGACTGAGTTATACGAAGTACATACAAACAAACAAACAAACAAACAAACATATTCACAAATAAATAAATAAATACACAGCGGTCAAAACATAACCTTCGCCGACTTTGTCTTGGCGAAGGTAAACATGGCACAAAAACACTGAAGAAGAAAGGGGAACTGGCCTACGCAAGTACGCATAAAGATCAATACCTTGAGGTTGACGGATCATTAGAAAAGCTGAAACAAAAATGTATTTAACATTTATTTGAATCACAGGATGGATAGGAAGTGTGCTTTACTCTCTGTTTAGGAGAGGAAGCTGTTGACACAGAAGCAGTGAGTCTGAGGCAAGTTGTTAACTGTATTTATTATATGGTTGTGACGTCATCTGTCGAATGCTCCATTCATTTCAACGGGGCTCCCCAACGTTCGGACGTCTGTTATTTTTCGATAACGGACGGGTTGGTCTATAACAGACCGCTGTCAATGGCAAAAGACTTTTCACTGCTAAAGCGACTTTTCAACAAGACTCTAATCAGCTGCTGTGATAGACAGCACCCGTTGTCCGGGCTACCGCTGTCAATGGCAACAAGACGTTCACTGCTAAAGCCACTGGCTTGTATAGCCTACAAGTCAGTGGCTAAAGCGAATGTTTCATATCACTCCGCAGGGGGTCCGGTCTTTTGTCACTCTAATCAGCTGCTGCGATAGACAACACCTGTTGTCCTGGCTAGCCTAGCTAGCTGTTGCCTAGCGGTGTTCCACAACGGCACTGTTTTGTTTTGCGCAGCAACAATCTTAACATTAAATAGGTCTAAAGAAATGTCCCCGCATGTGTGAATCATTTAAGTATATCCATATAATAAGCGGGTTAACTTTCGGCGAGTCGGTCGCTTTGTGGAATAGCAGCACTTCAGAGAGAACAAGACCCCTCCGCTCCGCGTCGGGGTCTAAAGATTCTCTCTGTTGTGCTGCTATTCCACGGTAGCGACCTTCTCGCCGAACGTTAACCCTTACGTAATGTGTACATGTGTTTCGACTGCAGGTGTAGCCAAATAGACAATAGTGATGATTAAGTTATGGGTCTAACACCAAAGACATCGCCCATAATGCCAAAATGGATAAAAAAAGATTTGATAAATTAAATAACACATTCGGTCATTCTCTCCCATTTTTACACTGGCATCATTTTACACTCGCCTCCAAAAGAGTTGTCGCCTATCCATCTGTTTGGAATAACAGCTAATAATCTGTCTTTCAATTAATCACTTGGCTTCAGAAGTCACTCATATGAAAGGTACAACCCTCCCGAATGAAAATGTATGTACAAAAATAAATTTCATGCACCAAAGAAAGATTGACCCTTTATTGAACACAGACAGGGCAGATTTTCACAAGACAAAAGTTTTGTCGCCTATCGAACATAATGTGAATTGAAAGTCAGGTTATTAGCTGTTATTCCAAACAGATGGATAGGCGACAACTCTTTTGGAGGCGAGTGTAGATTACATTGAGTGTGAATCTTAGCCTTCCATCTGTGGAGAGAACGCCTGATGCCACAACGTAGCCTAGTAGCTAATTTTGTAGTTAGCTTTCTCCCTTGATGTTGACAACCTTGCATGGTTACTGTACTCTTGCTTGCACTGATTCATGCATCCACTTGCATCCTCTTCAGCACTAGGGTACCCTGGGCCTCGGTCCAGCCCATTGCAATTCAGGACTTTGACAAAGTGTTATAAACCCCTTCATATTTCATTGTAATTATGGTATGTGTATGACTCAAAAATACATGACATTAGTATATTCATACAGTTTTGTGTTTGTCATGTGTCTTCTTTAGAGCTGGTAAGAATGCTGAAGACGGATTGCCAGGTAATGTCTGAAATAAAACAGCACTAGCCTACTCACACCTGTCACTACCTCTTGTATATCTTACTAATGCACTTCTACTGTACCTGTAACTGAACACTACTTAGCACTACAGTATGTGGTTAGTTGGTTGGTGAGAGAACAAGATCTTATCACTTACCATGTCAGCTGGAACTCAATGAAATGATTCCAGCATTGTCAAGTTAGTTAGGGCAGCGCAATTACTGCAATAACTGACTTGACAGTGCTGGAACTTTGGTGACTATTAGCTGTCCATTTCCACAGTTGTCAGGGTAAGGTTTAGAAGAATGTGCCTTCAAAATGTTTGCTGCAGTTTGATTGTTGATTCCGGAAGATTTTGTTTTTTTAGGGCACCGATGTAGATAGTGAACTGGACTTTCTGAAAACATCAGTCTCCATTTCACTGCCAGCGACGGTAAGGTTTGCTTTCTGTGACTGATTCATTCTGTGCGACGTGATTGTCGGATAGTTGATTGCCGTTAAGGTAAGTTATAGGCCTATTTTAAAGTTGTATTGTACAATATTATTGTTTGGTGGTATATTACTTAACACATACCGGTACATAGTCATATATATCATTCTAAAGAAACTATTTAGTTTAGTTTAGTTTAGTTTATTTAGTTTAGTTCAACAGGGACCATGCACAATACACATTGATTACAGAAGTAAAAAGATGGCTTGTGCCAGATTATAGCTATATAGCTAATTTCCATCTGCAGTCCCTGGACAGGTAAAACAAGTATTAAAATACAGTAACATAAACAAAATATAAATAAATAAGCACATCCATAGGCCATGGGTCATAGCCCCCCCCCATATTAAAAAAAAAATATGATTAATGTTGACAAGACTGGTTGGTTAATATCCATTTTTTCACACCCCTTGAGAAGGCCTGATAATCAGTAATACTTTTTAGGTTACTGGGTAGACTATTCCATGTTTTGGTTGCCCTGAAAGAGAAGGCTGACTGAGCAAAAGCAGTTTGTCGGATTGGGAGACTACAATCACCCCTAATGGTGGATCTTGACGTTCTGCTCATCAGTTCAGAGCAGGGTTGAACAGGGTTGGATTTGGATGTATTCTCTCATCACACCAGTACAAGAACAGAGACAAAAACAAACTGATGTACTGTTAGACTAATACAAAAAGAATGCAACTTCAATGTAAGTGGGCATTTTGGTCTTTTTGCATGTCTCCCCATAGACAGTGTCCAGTCTCTTGGACACTTTGCTAGACTCTCCCCCAGACAGTCTGGCCTCCAGTGGAGATGATGTGCTTCAGTCCACCGAGGACCTGGTGTCCACCCTGGCCAAGCCCACATTCTCCCAGTCCAGCACAAACGTTACCACCAACACCACAGGTACAGTACAGTCCATCCACCTCTTTTTCCATCACAAACGTTACCACCAACACCACAGGTACAGTAGAATATAGACCAGACCACTCTCATCCCAGTCCAATACAAATATCAGTATTATCATCAGTGCACTCCAAACCAGTCCAGCAGAAGCCTCAGTACCCCATGGATATTTGTATATAGGGACAATGAAATAAATTATATTCCATGTTCTCCCCTCAGAGGTGAAGATCCTGAGTGTTGGACCAAACACCTCTCTGACTGCAGTGCCTAAACTGGTGACTGCAGATGTCAGTGTTGACATCGACCTCCTGGGCATCGCTGACAACAACAATGGTACCCAAATTTCTCTCTCTCTCTCTCTCTCTCTCTCTCTCTCTCTCTCTCTCTCTCTCTCTCTCTCTCTCTCACACACACACACACACACACACACACACACACACACACACACACACAAACACACACACACACACACACACACACACACACACACACACACACCCACACACACACACACACACACACACACACACTGAACAAAATTGACTTTTTTGACTTGTTTATTTGTCTGTTCAATGGATATTTTTCTAGCATAATCAGAATGATTAGTAATCGTTTGACAGCATGTAAGTGGCAAGGACTTAAAAAGTACTGAATAATCTAACCCTCAGGTTCAGCATCCGTGGGCATCATAGTGTACAACAACATGCATGAGGCTCTCAATGCCGCCTTCTTCAAGACCCAAAACAACAAAATGGCTGACATGATCTCCAAGGTTGTGTCCGTCGTCTTGCCAAACACGCTGAGAAAGACACTATCGACTCCCATGAACATCAGCATACCACATCTTGAGGTTTTTGTCCCATTTCATGACCCTATAAGACACAGCCTTGTTATGATCTGCAACCAGAACGACAATTACAGCTATTAAAGCATTCTTCAGGTGGAACGGTGTGCATTAAGGGACTACAGATTTTGTGCCATTTTAAATTGTATTACAATGTACTACAAGGTATTGATCCCATTGTAATTCAATTACAATGTATGGAATTGCATGCAAAGAATAAACAACGCATGCCAAAGAAGTGTGAAGATATAACCCTACCAACATGTCCTAATTATAGTTTATGGATAGCATTGCAAAACTCACTCTTCTAACTCAATCTTTTTCAGGTTGCAGCAATGATTTGTCCAATTTAGTTTGTTCATTAGTTACGAAACACAGAGTGTCGGGGATGTAATGGTTTTGCGTGCGGCAGCGGCGGCAGCAAAGTTATGTTAACGCGGTAACTTTTGAACGGATGGTTGGATTTGTCCCAGATTGGGTGTGTCAATGTTCTAGAATGGGTTCATGAACTGATTAGAGTTTGGAGGTCAACACTTTCAAGACGGCCGAATTCAAGATGGCCGAATTTTTGTGTAGCCCATAACTTCTGACCGGGTGGATGGATTTGTCTCAGATTTGGTGTGTGAATGCTCTAGGGTAGCTTCATTAAATGACTTTGGAGGGCAACACTTTCAAAATGGCGTAAATGTTATTTGGGGTCATTCCACGCCAAATCTCCGAATCATCCCGCACAACCATCTCAGATTTGGCAGAAAAAAATCAAGGAGGTTCACAAACGTCCCAATAGGAAAAGTGCAAAATTATAGCTGCCAACTCCTCATAGTTTTGCCATTAAAAATGTTTTAGTAAGGTACCCTCCTGACTGGTTTCGAACAGATTCGTCAGAGAGCCCACTTTCAAATTGCTGTGTCTAAAAAACTTCTTAAAGTAGGTCCTTACAAATTTCAAGGGGTAACATTTGGAACATGTACTTGTGAAATGTGGATTTTCACACATCCTCTTGTCATTTACCACCGTTTTCTGGGGGCTTAAAGTTGCTTGAAAAATTCTCACCTTTGAATTTGTGGCCATCTTTGAAGGACTGTGGTAAGCGCAGTTTTAAAGACAGAGGATTGATATGGACAATGTATGTTCCCAACCATTCTGTGCATGTTGTGTTGAAAGACTGATCTTCTGCGATGAACAGTTTAGAAGATATGAAGTCTTTAAAATGGAAAAACTGAAACTTGGTGCCATCTTTGCCATGTCATTAAAAAAATGTCACGACTCACCACCATATTATCAACAGTTTTGGAAAGATTAGATGTCTGTTCTTAACATATCCAAAAACTGTGATGGTATTCTGCCTCATTTGGTCACAATGATTTTTCAAAAACCCACTGTTGGGTGACTTCCATAGCTCCTATGAAACATTGATATTAGTGGCAAGTTGGTAGTTACAAAAGAAATGACAGAACTCACCACTATGACATTTACAGTTTTAGAAAGACTCAATGTCTGTTTTTAACATATCCAAAAACTGGGCTGGTGCTCTGTCTCATTTTTAAAGAATGGACTTGTAAAAACGGCTGTGTGACATCTGCAGCTTGCTGCTCTATTGAGGTGGGGCCCCTGCTCTGATCTTTGCAGGCTACATGGGGGCCCTATCTACCAGTATTTGCCATGAGGCCCTATGTGCAATTGTTCTGCCACTGTGAATGACTTGAGCAATTTGAGTCAGACATTTTTGATACAAGATATTTGACTTGAGCATTTTCGACACACTCAATATAATACGGCAAAAAAGTAAAAGTGGCTGTTGACAGAGTTTTTTTTCAGCTTTTTCTGTAACTACATTCCAGTAAATCAAAGGTTATAGACGTGTGTAAACTTCATCTTTAGGCACTGAAAACCAAATACCGGAATAAAGTGATGAAATGTTGAATCACTGAAACATCCCCGTAGATCTTGAAACAAGTACATCCTGACTATCACCACATCTCCATGCTTTTTATTACAGCTCATAACAATCTTTAATAATTTGTTTATCAACTTTGATGCAGTTCTGAGGTCTGCTGTGATCATGTGATTATTCTTTCTACATTTAGTGTTTCATTCCATGTGTACATGTATTTCTATTCGTGCAAATTCATCACGGTTACTGAAGACCATCAAACAGCAATGCTTGCATGGCTCAGCTCTGTGACAGAGTTAACCCATGATGAGCAGTTAGTTAGTATTACAGTGGTCTAGCACCATGCTCAGGGTAGCTCAGTCATGGTGATTGGAGGGGCAGGACAGCTGTTTAGTCAGGTTACCTCCTTACGAACAGTCTCCTCCTTTTGTATCATCACTGTTTTTTTCTCTTCTCCATGATAATAAAAGTGTCCCACCCCCCCAAAAAAACCATGACAAAGGTGACCTGTTCATAGAACTTGGCCCCGCCCCAGTCCTAACCATGACCGAGGAACCTAGCGCATTGTATTGGTTCATGGCAAAGGTCTGTGTCTTGTAGCAGATGATATGCACCTCTATTAACAGAGCAAAGTTGCAGAAGTGATGGGAAATTTGAAATGTATTGAAGTAAAATATCAAAATATCTTTGCAGCTAAAAGAAATTTGTTTAAAAATCATATGCTGAAATAAAGTTTGGCAAACATCCTGTATCAAGACAATGTGTTAACAATGCTACTTTACCAATCAGAATGATTCAATTAATTTATCACTACTGCAATTCAAGACTTACTAGCAAAATGTTAACTCCTACAGTGTTGAGGTTTAAACACATGGCCATAACCTTTAATTCACAAAACAATGTAGTTACCTAAAAGCTAAAATAAAAATAAAAATAATAATGGTATATAAATCACTCAACTGTTTCTTATTGTGTGCTTCAAAAATACTCAAGTCACATTTCTTGTATCAAAAATGCCCAAGTCAAACTGCCTGTCATTCACAGTGTCAGCCCAAATAGATTGGCACCCAAAAGTCTGCAAATATCATGATTATGGCCCCTACCACAAATTCAGGAGGGCCCTGGACAAATGCCCTGCTTGTCCCCCTATAGCTCCGCCCCTGGTAATTCATGTGACTTTGGCATTTTCNGGAGCTGCTGATGTAACAGCAAAGGGTTTTTCAAGAGTCATTACAAGACATTGATGCAGAACACCATCCCAGTTTTTGGATATGTTACAAACAGACATTCTATCTTTCCAAAACTGTTCAGTTCATTGTGGTGATTGCTGTCATTGTTTTGGTATAGCATGGCAAAGTTGCCCCCCAATATCAGGTTTTCATAGGAGCAGTGGAAGTCACACAACAGTGGGTTTTTAAAAAAAATAATTGTGACCAAATGAGGCAGAATACCATCCCAGTTTTTGGATATGTTAAGAACAGACATCTAATCTTTCCAAAACTGTTGATAATATGGTGGTGAGTCGTGACATTTTTTTTAAATAACGTGGCAAAGATGGCACCAAGTTTCAGTTTTTCCATTTTAAAGACTTCATAACTTCTACACTGTTCATCGCAAAAGATCAGTCTTTCAACACAACATGCACAGAATGGTTGGGAACACATCATTGTCCATATCAAACCTCTGTCTTTAAAACTGCACTTACCACAGTCCTTCAAAGATGCCCACTAATTCAAAGGTGAGAAAACGGTGGTTTTCCAGAAAACGGTTGTAAATGACAAGAGGATGTGTGAAAATCCACATTTCACAATACAAGTACATGTTCCAAATGTTACCCCTTGAAATTCATAAGGACCTACTTAAAATAGTTTTTTAGATACAACACTCTGAAAGTGGCCTCACTGAGAAGTCTGTTCCAAATGAGTCAGGGGGGTACCTGACAAAAAAAAAATTAATGACAAAACTATGAGGAGTTGAGAGCTATAATTTTGCACTTTTCCTATTGGGACGTTTGTGAACCTCCTTGATTTTTTTCTACCAAATCTGAGATGGTCGTGCGGGATGATTCGGAGATTTGGCGTGGAATGACCCTTTGGCCGATAACTTCTGACAGGGTGGATTGATTTGCCCGGTAACACCTTATTTTAATTGTTCACCATTTCAGTGAATCTACCATATTAGGTACAGTGTAATAACCAGTGTAACAATGTAACTATATTTAATACTATGTAATACTAGTGTAATACCAGTGTAACAATATGCAATGCCATGTAATACCACTTACACACAAATACATGATGTAAGTACAAAATTGGTACATGGTGTTACACTGGTATTACATGGTATTACATATTGTTACACTAGTTATTACACTGTACCTAATGTGGTATATCCACTATAATAGTGAACCATTAAAACAATTTTACCATTTGCCCCATTTTTTGCTTCGTTTTCACAATAGTTGTTTGGTTTTAAGCCTATGTATGTCATTGATCTATGAATAGATATTAAATATATTTCTTTTGTATTTTGTATTTATCATATACATTTATGAAAAGGTGGACGGGAGTGGTAGGAATGATGGGAGACTGGAAGCGTCGGGGGGGATATACCTTGCGGGGATATACCTTAAGCAGTCGAAGGCGACTGCACAGGCATTCTAGTTATTAATACCATCATCATAACAGTATTTCATGTCAGCAGATGTGTCTGAAAACTTAGCAGGGTTGTAACAAAAGTCTGTCTGTGTGTCCAGAATGCAGACGCTGAGGGCGAGGTGTTATGTGTTCACTGGGAGGCCAATTCCTGGATTCAAGATGGCTGCCATGTCAGTATTCCCAAGTCCACTCACACTGTCTGCTCCTGCCAATACCCTTCAACATTCGCCCTGATCATGACCATGGATCCAACACAGAAGGTGAAATATTGGGTGTTCCCTTACATGTTTGTATGACTAAATACTTGCGTGGTAAGGTAGCCTAATGCTACCTTAAAGTCAAGGAAAGCCCTTATATATTAGCTAACTTCACATTAATAAATCGCTTTTTAAAAAGATATGTAGACATATTTTATTAATGTCAAAGGAAGTTGTGGTGTCCAGTAGCATCAATAATAATTATGTAGCTCCAAGTGCTTTAACTTTTTGACAGGAGCACAAAAGTTGTTGATCTTTAGATATGTTTTTGGGATTTCCCGATTTGGCAGCCAGCTCCAGTACACTATATCACATAATGAGGTGCATACGTTTCCAGAGTGACCCTGTGATGAGCATTCTGAACACCATCTTGGTGCTGATTGGCCTGCTGTTCCTGACCTTGGCGGTGATGACCTTTGCCCTCTGTCGGTGGAACCCCAGGGTGTCCAACGTGGCTCGCCTGAACCTGTGTGTGTGTCTGCTGCTGGCCCACACCATCTTCCTGCTCACACAGAGCTTCCTCCGGCAAATCAGGGCCCATCAGGTACACAACTGTCAATCGTATGTCTGTGCTTGATATCATATGCGTGTTTGTCCATACAAACTGTATGTGTGTCCATGTATGTGGGAGTGACTTATCATTATGCAGATATGCAAATGTCAAATCTTTTAAGTTTCCCATCCATTTCAAGTTTCTCTCTTAATTTCTCTCTCTTTGTCCCTCTACCTTTCTGTCTGTCCATCCCAGGCTCTGTGTAAGACCCTGGCTGGCGTCCTGCACTACCTCTTCCTGTGTTCATTCGTCTGGATGTCCATAGAGGCCGTGATGCTTTTCCTGTCTGTACGGAAGCTCAGGCAGGTCAAACCTAGCGAGAGGGCGCGGCTACAGTGGAAGATCTCCCTCCCGATTGGCTACGGGATCCCGCTAATCATCGTGGGTGTGTCTGCTGGAGTGAACCCTGAGGGACACGGCAGTGACAAGTGAGTATAGATAGATAGATAGATAGATAGATAGATAGATAGATAGATAGATAGATAGATAGATAGATAGATAGATAGATAGATAGATAGATAGATAGATAGATAGATAGATAGATAGATAGATACACGTATCCAGAACATTCCTATTGCTCCTGCTGGTACTATACAACTAGATCTTGGGAGCTAGTCTGGCGATACATTACAGTAATCTGAACAGTCTAATAAGAAAACAGTACTCTACAGATACATGTCGATAGATAGATAGCTAACTAGCTCCATAGACAGATAGGCAGACAGACAGACAGACAGACTATCAGGATTTTTGTTGGGTGGTTGACCTTGGACAGCCATGCAGAGAAGCAATGAGTTCTGATGATAAGTTCTTTACTTTAAAAAACACAGTATACATAAAGGCAGTTCTTCAGTTCAGTTCAGGGGGTCGTTTCTCGACAGTGCCTTTGCTAACGACATTAGCCATTTTGTTCGTTCTTAAGACCAACGTTGTAACCAAGGTCTTAAGTCGCTCGTAAGACAGTCTTCCGGCTTGGTCTTGAGTTGGTCTTAAGTTGTTCTTAAGTTGTTCTTAAGTTGGTCTTGCTCCTGACATTTCAGCGTCTTGGGGCAGGTTCAGGCAGAGTTCAAGTGACAGTGATTGATTACTGCCACCAAGTGCACAAGCCTCTAACTTTTACCACACAAAATGTCCAATGATTAGACAATTTCAAATATATTTGGTTGTGTATGCCGTCTTCCTGCCAGCAAGTCCTTACGTCCAACGTAGGCCACAAGAAAAATAATTGCCATTAAGAGCATTGTGCCTGAAGATGTGCAGGAAGATTGAAAGGTGCGTCAAACACAGTAGGCTACACATGACATCTTTATGAAAGTCGTTAAATACCTGTGAAGACAATCATGCCCCCAAAATCCACCCCAATAACCAAATGTCGCTGTACATATCACTGCACAATAAAATCGCGCCAAATAACTTCGCAATGGCGTCAGCCACACGGTCCACTGTCACTGCGCACGAGGGAGAGGAGGCAGAAAGTTGCGAATATGCCCGAATTGCGCGCGCGCCAGCCTGGATGCGCGCGCGCGCACACACACACACACACACACACACACACACACACACACACACACACACACACACACACACACACACACACACACACACACACACACACACACACACACACAGTGAGAGAGAGAGAGAGAGAGAGAGAGAGATGAGTGGAAGTGGATATACTGGATATACTGTTGTGCAGATAAGGCACCTGTGCTTAATTTAAAATTCAGCCGAAATGGATATGTTACCAGTTACCACCAGCAAGTGAGAATTAGGATAGTATACATGCCATGCTTTCACCGGCCATTTCTGTGTAGTTATTTGGAGTGATTATGCTACAGTGATATGTAGACCGACATTTGGTTATTGGGGATGGATTTCGGTGACATTATTATGTTAGTCCGGGAGCCGTGGGGTTGAACCCAGATTTCTTTGATAAAGTTTTTTTTTTGCTTTATCTGATAGATTTTAGGCAAGTCTTCAAGATTTCAGACGATGCCCGGTGATATCCCTTGAGCATTTCCAGATTTTGAGCCTTTATTGCCCCATAAATGCAAATTATGACAAAAAAACCAGACACCTAATATTACTATGAATAATGTTACAAAATGTACCAAATTGCTTATATTACCTGAAAAACATTCACATTGGACTGCCTTAACACTGCCCTTATTGAAACAAAGCCAATATGGGGTAATAATTAACCCTTTCATAACAGCAATCCCACAAATAAGGCGAGACACTGTAGATGAATAGGGTATTTTTTTTAACTTGCAGATATCAATATGAAACTTTATCAGATGATTACTCGTATGAATTGGAGAAAAAATGTATTTCAAGTTTTCTATATTTTATGTTTAAATATGGTAATTAGGCTATTATCTAATTAAATATGCACTAATTTGCATATATTTTGATGCAATGAATCTGACCACCTGAAAATGCCAGCTTCAAAATTCCTTTTTTATTTTGTTAATATCGTACATACAAGAATATTTACTGTGGTTAATTGTGGCTATCTCCTTTTGTTATCCAGGTACAGAGAAAATACTGCTAATAACCTTAAAAAATGCAATTTCTGCCTATTTTTATGCATTTAGTTATATAAATCAGGTCATGAATGACAAATCAACAAATGCCTCAGTAAAAACATTCACAACATTGCTTAGAATAAGACTGTAAAGTATGGAACGGATTGTGCATTATGAGATCCTGCATAACATCACATCATGACAACATACATGACAACATCGCCGGTAGGTAGCCTACCACAAATAGCCAACATAAAAGACCCCCCCCCGCCCCCCCCCCCCCCCCCCCCCTCCCCCCCCGTCCCCCCCCTCCCCCCCCACCCCCCCCCCCCCACCCCCCTCCCCCCCCCCCCCCCCCCCAAAAAAAAAAAAAAAAGAACAACAGAGTGTGGGGGTAACTGGTGAGCAGTCGTTGGCTGTTCCAAAAGATGAGTAAAGAAATGACATACAGTGCCATAAGAAAGTTTTGGCACCCTTTTCGAAAATCAGAGTGGTATTAAATGATCACTTAAAAGTTCATAAAGCCATCAAATAAGACATGTACAGTACATGCATTTAAATTCGCACAGAAAGACCTGTCTACACCTATACAACATACAGAGTCCTTAACACCTAAAACACCTATAGCCTACATTATATACACCACACACACACACACACACACACACACACACACACACACACACACACACACACACACACACACACACACACACACACACACACACACACACACACACACACACACACACAGTAAAGCTCACACAACATTGGTTCGGCAGCATCCCAGCCGAAAACATGCACATAAAATGGTGCAAGGCACACTGTTTACAGCACAGCTAAATTTCTTAGAATTGCAGGGGCTTTTACTCTTGCAACCACATCTGATCATCTGTAAAATGTAGTCTGGTGCCACTTTGACATTTTCTGGAACACTTATTGGTATCAGTGCTTTGTTGCATGGGTCTTTCTTCCATCCAAATGCTTCAGGAGATAGTTCAGGTGGAGTGTGAACCAATGTCCTCCACAATATTGCTTGAAAATGAGCCCTTTTCACATTCTCAAGAAATGCCTCTGTTGTTGGTGGAAGAGCAGCCAGGTTAGGTGAAGATAAATGACCTTTCCCATTCTTTTTCCCCATACCACCAACCTTGTATGTGACATGCTGCTACTGTCTGGAATGCCATAACATGCCGACACAAAGTTAGTGGCCTCACTGGAAAGTTGTTGGAATGGTGCCAGCACATTACCAATTGATGTCAAGTGATATCCAGCTTTTAGGGTCTTGATAACAGAGCCTTAACCAATACCAAAATAGGATGCCGCAGTGCCACACCCTGATATGGCATGGGCTGGTAAAAGGTCAATTATAATGTCATTTTGTGGATTTACATTTTTAATTTTATCTCTTTCCATGTTAATACGACCACCACTGAAATTATGTACTTTGTAGGCAAACAAATAATCAGCCAAAAATTATGTAATTATTACTTACAATTTTTATTTTGTGTTACAACAGCACAGGAAGAGTAAATAGCAATGTATGAAATGGTGAAATTCTGTGTTGAATTAGTAATCCTTTCTGGGTATGTCTAAGCTGACACCACCAATATTCGCTTAAATGTTAGATATTTCTGCTTGACAAACAGCTAGTTATGTAATTGTCTAAAATGTATTTGGTATGAGGACACTTTCTCCACTTTGATGTGGCAGGCCTACCACCCAGAATGCTCTATGGTTAATCATAGTGCAGTTATGAAGCTGTCAAAAGCTTGTGGGCTATGGCTGCAGCGAAATCAATATGAAAGGGTTAATATCTGAAATTGGCACATCACCCACTCTTATCCTGATGGGTAAGTGTTGGACAACTACAAACAGCAAAACCAAACAACCCACTATGAGATATAAAGCCACGTTTGGCGAAATGTTGGTCTTTGTGTCTCCGACTTGGAAAATCAGGCTTTTTGGGTGAATGCCCCGCCCCCAAACTTGCATGACCCCACCCCCACTGATGTCCGTACCTCACCACCTGTTCTTATACACATCCCATCATGTAAACAAACACAAAATAAGTATGGTATAGGGGTATTTGGTCAGCATAACATGAATTGGGAGCCAAAGACTGTTGTAATCTATGGCTGCAGCACATCAAGCATAAAAGGCTCAATATCTGAAAATGCTCAAGGGATATCACCGGGCATCGTCTGGAATCTTAATAGGTACACCTTAGGCAACCACAAACTGCAAAGAAAAAAACTGGGGAAAAAGAAACTGGGTTCGGCTGATATTTGGCTTTTGGCTGCCGGACTATGTGGAAGAGTTGGCCTATGTCACGACTTTCATGAAGATGTCGTGTGTACTGTGCTTGACGGCCCCTATTGCATCCGCAAATCTATCCCTTCCTCATCTTTACGTCATGGGCGTAGATTTGGGTAGGGACGGTCGTGACATGTCACAACCAATATTCAAGGGCTATAAAATAGTCCCGACCAATTTTTGACATATTAATTAAAAAAAAAGAACTAACTGAACGAAAATCTACATTGATTAGTTTAATATTTCAATATACTATGCAGTCGTAGCATTCATTTAAAAAACATTTTAAATTGGCTAGTTAGTGAGCTATGATGACCCATGCCGCTATTGGCTGCAACAAGCGGCCAGGCGGAAGCAGTGGTCCACGCTGGTGGTGCTGAAAAGTGAACGCATCTGTCTGGTATTGGAATTAAACTCAAACGGCATGAATGTTTCCTTCTGAATTTGACATTTATGAGCCTCAGAGATACCAAAAAGAAAAGGACGACTGGCATAAGAAGTTATGCTACCTCAACAGTAAACCTACGGCCCCATAAGATTTCATCTATGCATGTGTTGCATCGTTCGGTGTTTAGGTAAGATAAGCGTTATCCTCCTACCCTCCCTTTTGAGTGCAAGTTTTAACGGTCTCGTTGTAGCCATCGATTAAGCCCTGGCAGATGCAAATAAACATGCTGGGAATGAATGAATGAGAGTCTGGATGCTGGAGATGCTGCCGTTTGAATTAGTTGCTGTAGCCTGTTGGCTATCCACACACCTCACATAATGCATGCCATAATTGCAAAACATTCCGACTGTCAAACTACTCGATAGCTCAATGCGATTTATGCTTGCTCATTTCGGTTGCCGCGTGCCGCGTGTGCCGCATGTTGTAAAAAGTTTGGCAAAAGAAATTAATTTCAAGTTGTGATTCCTCTGACATTCTAAGAATAAAAGTCAGGTTTTAGATATTGTCAGGCAAAAAAGGGTCGTTTATTCTCCCAGGACAAAGGGGCTCGGTCTTGATGGAGCTTGTTGACTGCTTTTACAGAAAGTAGCCCAAGAGTAGCCTGGCCTACGTCTTTAAAGGAGCCGCTACCCTTTTAAAGTCAGATACAGATATTCTCTCTCTCTCTGTCTCTCTCTCTCTCACTCTCTCTCTCCCCATTGTTATGTTGTCCAGACCCATTAGAAATGCTTAGTCGTTGAAGCAATTTTGTTTAAATAAATGTTAAATAGAATTATCTCTGTTGAACATGTAGGCCTACCACTTAGGCCTACTGTATAGCACTGTTCATTTTGGGAAAAGGATATGAGCCCTGGTCTAATGTGCCACCTGGTTTAAGAAACAGTCTTCCTTACTTATAGGCCCTAGTCATTATTTCGGTAGGGCGCATAGGCCTATATTGAATGAGCCTAGATTAATTTTATAATACCAGTCAGATTAATCTAGATAAAGAATCTATGTATTATTTTTTTTTTGGTTGAAGTTGTCCCTACCAAAGCTCAAGCCAAACCTACGCCCTTGCTTTACGCGCAACGGTCATAATAGCAATTGTTTTTCTTGTAGCCGTTGCGCATAAAGACGTGCTGGCAGAAAGACGACAAACAGACAAATATTTTTTTGTTATTATTTCTCGACTCCTTTCAGTTATCATTTCAAGCAGCATTGAACTGTCCACTCTGTGTGGTTGTTCAAAGGGAAATTACTTAACTTGGTGCCCTCTCGCACTGAAGAGCGCAATGAAGGCATCCCTTGGGGTATCCACAGTTGAAGCCTTTTTAAAAATTACTTCAACTACAGTAAGACCGCGCTTTCTCCAGCAACCACCTTCACAGCTGTCCCTCCTTTCTTCCATCATCGTAAAAAGCCCCAAGCAACCAGTTCGTCACTTCAAGGTAGAGACATGAGTAACAACGTAGGTTACACATATCTGACCCAAAACAGAGACCCAAAGACAGCGCGACATATCAGTAGTGTGTGTGTGTGTGTGTGTGTGTGTGTGTGTGTGTGTGTGTGTGTGTGTGTGTGTGTGTGTGTGTGTGTGTGTGTGTGTGTGTGTGTCCATATTCTCAACCCTCTGCCTCGTTAAGTAAATGTGCAATGATTCAAATGATCCCAATGTGATGTCGCATGCCTTTCAGAGTAGGCTATCCTCACATTATTTCATTAAGCTGCATTTTTTTCCCAGGGTTGCGATGGGTTGGAGTTCGTGTAGCGTAGTCTATAGACAACAATGACATAGTAGAAATGTTCACAATGTGTGCGCAATCCGACCACGTTGTGCGCGCGTGTGTATTTGTTTCCCACTGCGACAACATATTGTGAAAATTAGAACTCAAGCGGACTCAGAGTTGAATATTATGGATGTTAGAGATTTAAAAGTCCATGCATACATTTATCCCTTCGGGTCTAGAATCATTGCTATTACCCTCCGGCAAGGCATGACAACCACTCATCCACCAACCACCGGTTTCTGAGAGAAGTTACTGAAGACCGGAATAAAATATAAGACATTGTGACATGTAATGCATTATTTGGTTTCTGCTGTCGAAGAGGGATGGTTTTGAGGGCACGGTTGTGTTGACAAAGATTTGTGGACTTTGATAGCGTTGTAATTATTGTATCTGACAGCCACGTGAGTCATGACGCCGTCACTACTTTGATTGCGACCAATGCAGCCGAGCTGAGGCGAGACACTCCAAGCATTTCCGAAGACTTCCTCGTGTCTGAGAGCGTACGTACGTACGTCCAAAGGTTGGTCGTGACTTCGGTCGGTCTTGCGTCTAAAGACCAACTGAAGACCAACTTAAGATCAACTCAAGAGCAACTTAAGACCAACTCAAGAGCAACTTACGACCAACTCAAGACCGACTTAAGACGGTTAGCAACGACAAGAATCGAGAAACGGAGTCCAGTTCAGTGAAAGTTCCAGAGTCAAAAAACAAAAGGTTCACAGTCCAATGGCAACAAAAATCTTCAGTCAAAAATCAAAGTTCCAACAAAAAGTATTTCGGCACAAAAAAAGGCTTTTCAAGTTCTCAAAAAGGCAGGCAGTAGTCAAAATCAGGTCAAGATTTGGCAGCACAGAAAAAAGGGTACTCACACTGTGGCTCGCAGGAAAACTCAGCAAAGACAAAGAAAAAATCAGGATCTTAAATAGGCCGGTACATCAACACCAATAATCCAATCATCCAATCTCAAAGGGGAGCAAATTAACAAAACACACAAAGGCAGAATGGCGACATCTTGTCGGCAGGTAAGTACATGGCGAGCACAAAAGTTCATAGGAATTCAGAGGCACACAGTGGCAGAATGGCAGCATCTTGTGGGCAGGTAAGTACATGGCAGGTACAAAAGTCAGGAGGATTTCACACAGATAGATAGATTTTTCAGTACATAATGTATTTCTAGCAAGTCGTTAATCAAAGAGTTAATAAGGAGCCTTGAAACTTAGTAGATAGACAAAATGGATGGATACAGACTGAATAGACAGATGGACAGATCGGACAACCAGACTTGTTTTAATTGTTATTATTTGTTTCACCTTTTAACTAGGTGCTGGCTAGTGGAGGACTTCAAGTGGAGTTTCCTTGGCCCTGTTTGTTTCCTCCTTGTTGTGAGTATCAGACAAGCAACATTTCTCTCTCTCTCTCGCTGTCTCTGTCTCTGCTAAAAATATCAATATTCTTCACCAGCATCAACTCTCTCTCTCTCTCTCTCTCTCTCTCTCTCTCTCTCTCTCTCCTCTCTCTCTCTCTCTCTCTCTCTCTCTCTCTCTCTCTCTCTCTCCCTCTCTCTCTCTCCTCTCTCTCTCTCTCTCTCTCTCTCCTCTCTCTCTCTCTCTCTCTCTCTCTCTCTAATCTTTCCAGGTCAACACCATCCTCTTCCTCACCATCATCATCACCATCCAGTCTACTCTGAAAGAGGCACGCAGCGACGTCTCTAAGGTCAAATACACCAGGTGAGAGGCAACACTTGGCTAGGTAAGAATATACACAAATGCTGACCAGGACCTTGTTTCTAAGTTGCTAACAACAATGGAGTCAAGAAAGACCCCAGAACACACACAGTAGGAGTGACACTGAATCGTTCACTATCATGTCTGTAGGGTTCTGTTGTTCAAACTGACAGTCCAGTTCCTCATCCTGGGTTGCCCCTGGTTACTGGGCATGGGGGCAGCCACAAGTCGGGTTCTAGAGGTTCTCTTCCTGTTCCTCGCCTCCCAGCAAGGAACCGCCATCTTCCTCATCCACTGCCTCCTCAACACAGAGGTAGGGACACGTGCATGTATGCATGCAAACACAAACACACTCACTCACACACACACACACACACACACACACACACACACACACACACACACACACACACACACACACACACACACACACACACACACACACACACACACACACACACACACACAATGACAGAGAATGACTTTAACTCAACTCTCTCTCTCTCTCTCAGGTGCGGTGTCAGTACAGGAAGTGGTGGCAGAGGTTCGGTCCATCCAGTAAGCAGCCAGAGTCAGGAACTGGAACTGGAACAGGGACTGGAACTGCCTCTATCAGTCTGATCCAGCAGCCAAGCAAGGGCACTTGATCACGCACGCACGCACGCACACGCACGCATGCACGCACGCACGCACACACGCACGCACACACGCACGCACACACACACACACACACACACACACACAAGAAACCAACATGTGCAATGAAATGAGGACTCGATTCTGCCAATTCATTTCTTTAGCAGATTAATATGCAAAATAGGAAATGTCGTCACAACACACACACACACATTATATACAGTATAAAGATATATAAAGTAACATGACAAAATAGTCATTTTTAGTAGTCACAGTTATTTTAAGTATCAGTTACAGTCCCTCAAGCATTGTGAGCATAGCTGCCTTGCTTAAAGGGGTATGGCACTATTTTGGGGCTTAATACAGTTAAAATTGTTGCCCGATGTTTATAAAGGTGGTAAAGTGTTTTATTTTTCATGTTAGGTGCTGCCAGCTATTTACTGGAATTTTACAAGGTATTTGTGTAGAGAGTGTTGTCTTGCTTTAAGACAAGTTACAAGAAGGAGTATGTAGCTAAGCTAGTGAAAGTCAATGGATCTCTGTAACATGTGTGATCCATTGGGATACTTGGGGCCAATCCCATTTGTATAGTTCTACTCCTACCTCTGTGTTTTGTTTTTTATTGTGGCATTCCTCAATGTTTATTGTTCAAGTTTGTTTTATTTCATTTTAGCAGAGTAGGATTTGTGTGCACAATTGCTTGCTCATGAAACATCATCAAACATAAATACTTGGTAGCTAATTTGAAGAAGTGGCATGACGATGGCTTTATACATAGAAGATGATGATATAATCATATTTGTAAAACACAAGTGAGTTTTAAGTTAATGTGTTTGAAATAATTATGTGCAGAAACAAATGAGAATGTGCATGGAGTGTTGCCAACCGGAGCAAAAATATTGTTAAGAGTTTCAACAATAAACTGATGTTTTGTTTTGATATTTTTTTTCCTTAAGTGGAGTATATTTCAATAACATTGTATTGTACACTTTCACAGAAGTAAAAAAAAAACATTGTAGTATGTGACATAGGCGCACAAGCGTGTGTGTGTGAGAGAGAGCGAGAGAGAGAAGAAGTGTGTGTGTGTCCTTTTAAACTCTATTCCCTTTACAAGAATATCAATACAAGCCAGTTATCTGTTGATAAGCCTGCTAATGTCCTCTTAGCATTAAAAATAAAATGGCAACAAAGCATCACTCATGTCAGCTGTAGGCCTATCCTTCTCAAAGCCCGCCCGGGCCTCCCTAACGCCCCCTTGGGGGCTGTAGAGCCCCCATTGAGAAATACTAAAGCAACGTAACCTCCAGACAAGGCTGACTGCAGACACAGGAAGTAACTAGTCACACTCCATCAGCAAACAGAAGCCCCATCAGTCACACTTGGCGAGGGCGGCTGCCAAGATGAGGACCCTTCACATGATCTCTCTCTGTCTGATAACAGGTATGTTAACATGGAAATAATACGCCTATGTCATTTTCATACGCATTAGTTCTCTCTGTGTCTGACTTTCTTTCTTTTATGTCGAAGTGTGCTCTCCATCTCTCAGAATAGTTGACAGTTACAGAGACTTGCAAATGTGAGAGACTAACATTCAACATTTTGTATTTTAATTTAAAAACACTTTGTGCTTTGGTGGTATGGACATTTCCACTCACCAGAAATGAAACTAGTGAGTTAGAA
The DNA here is from genome assembly GCF_034702125.1 of Engraulis encrasicolus. Lineage (NCBI taxonomy): Eukaryota > Metazoa > Chordata > Actinopteri > Clupeiformes > Engraulidae > Engraulis > Engraulis encrasicolus. The sequence continues at coordinate 48,033,912 of NC_085857.1, read as the reverse complement.
TTGAAATGGTGAGTTACCAACAAAGCATGCCATGGAAATCGATACGCATGCATCTATACAATCCATGAAAGATGAACATTATTGTTGGAATTATATAAATACACTTTTTCATGATATTCTAATTATATAGTCAGGATCTGCATGTGCCTTCCATGGTGTTGCAGTCAATAACAAGAGCTATCCAGAATTGCCCCCTCACCAAACTATGATATGATGTGACACACCTTAGAGAACACAGGACATTTATACGCCATCAAAGACATTTAAAATGCGTGCAATATGTCAGTGAGTGGCATGGACACACGTACACAGACACCACCTTTTCTTTATGTGCACATGATGCCAGGATGCTGCATGCGCGTGTGTGGGTTTGAGCATGTGTATTGTTCTGAGTATTTGCAGTTTATTATTAGATGCTGGCGTCAGAGTGAACTTTGTGGTTAGTACATTCTTCCTGTAGGCCTATGCATGTTAGTCAGAAGCCGTAGAGGAAAGGCTTAAGAAAACATTGCTTTAATCCCTTTCTCGTGTTTTTAGTGTTCTTGTCAAACCAATAGTGGCTAGCTGGTCTCATATGAGTTAAGAATAATTATTCTTTTATCCTTCACTTTAACCCTATTCAGACTGGGCTGAATATATATATATATACAGTGGTGCTCATATGTTTACATACCCCAGCAGAATATACGCTTTCTTGGCAATTTCTCACAAAATATGAAGGATTACACAAAACCTTTTTTTTCACTCATTGCTAGTGACTGGCTTAAAGGGACACTGTGTGAGATTTTTAGTTGTTTATTTCCAGAATTCATGCTGCCCATTCACTAATGTTACCTTTTTCATGAATACTTACCACCACCATCAAATTTTAAGTATTCATTATGACTGGAAAAATTGCTCTTTTCATACATGAAAAGGGGGATCTTCTCCATGGTCCGCCATTTTGAATTTCCAAAAATAGCCATTTTTAGCTGCAAAAAATACTGTACTTGGACCATACTAGAAAATATTTGTTTATTACTTAGTAAATTTTCATGTAAAGATCAAATTTGGCAATAGGCAGCCCAGTTTCAATGAGCAGCATAGTTGCAGTACCTTTTTGACCATTTCCTGCACAGTGTCCCTTTAATATATTTATTAGCAATCATCTGTGTTTACTCTTTCAAAAGCATTATCACAACCCAAACTACCCAAATGACCCTGTTCAAAAGTTTACATACCCTAGTTTCTGATGCTGAATATGGCCCTGTTTACCATCAGGGACCGCTCTAAATTGTTTGTGGTAGTTGTGGATAAGGCTCTTAATGTTCTCAGATGACAAAACAGCACATTCTTCCTGGCAGAATGGTTGTTTCCTATAATATCTTTGGGTGTCTTGCCGGAGCCTCATGCTTGAGGTTTCCCCTGAGTGGCTCAATGATGTTGAGATCAGGAGAGTAAGACGGTCACTCAAAAACTTCATTTTATTCTTTCTGAAGCTAATGACGGGTTGATTTGGCTTTCTGTGTTGAAATATTGTCATGTTGGCATGTCCAAACAATGGACCATGTGCAGTTTCAAGGCTGATGAGTGTCATGTTTCCTCCAGTATTTTTCACAGGGCAATGTATTCATCATTCTGTGAGT
>NC_085857.1:47934787-48027287 GCF_034702125.1 Engraulis encrasicolus | reverse complement strand
AAAGTGAGTGAAACCATTGAAGTTTGACAACACAGATAATTTACCAAGGACATTTATCAGTAACTTTCTTTACTGTAAATTCATATACAGAAAGTAATGCCCATATATCACAGGTTTCTCATGGGTTTGGCTCATTTCTCAAAACAGAGATAACATTCTCAAAATAACATGGACAAATGCCAAAGCAACTAGCAATTGTTCAAAACAGAATCAGGGTTCCCACTCTAATTCAGATATAAAATTCCATGATTTTCCATGACTTTCCAGACCCCAAAAACAGAATTTCCATGATCACTTCCATAAAAAATGACGTACATTTCTTTCTTCTTTTTTTTTTTTTTCAATGTAAAAACTGATGAAGATTATCTTCATCCCAAGAGCCGACGCCGAGCCACGGCCAGACTTCAGTGGGCTCATTGCATTTTAGAATGCTGCACATAACAGCGTGAAACCAAACAGTTTCTGGCAAAGCATTTTAGGATAGCCAGTAAGAAACAATGTTATACAACAAACAAAAAGCGTCTGCTTTTACACGACTGTTACAGTTTTTCTCGATTGGTTTGGCTAATTTCTTGAAACCGAGATGACATTTCTATAAATTTTGGGTCATTTGGCTAAACATTCTTACACTTCTGCACAACAGATCAGATAACTAGCAAAATGTCATATACCTCCCAAAACAGCTCATTCTTGAATCAGCACTAGACCTTCTCCCACATAAATGGTCAGTACCATCGGAATGGTATAGAGCCTTCTCAATTGCTTTGGCTCATTTGCATTCATTTAGTCCTTCTGTCAAAATAAACTGGATGGTTCAGCATAACTACATGGATCCTCATCACTTGCTCATATCACTCCAAAAACAGTTTACACGCTGTCAAAACTAAATTCCTTCCACAGAATGCCGTTTGAAAAAATGTCAAGAAATTAGCCAAATAACAGAGGAAACTGTAGTATACACGGTTGTAAAATTATTTTCTACAAACTAGTAAAGTTACAATACCATCTGGCCTGTTGAACACTGTCATGAATGTACTGTTTACAGTAAAGAAATTCTTAAAATATTATGTCCTTGACTGTTTTGACAATTGTGTAGACTACTTTGCATATGATGACTCACACAATGAAATCATGCTGACATGTTTTGGAGAGGGCAACCATTACACTGAGAATTGTCTAATTCGTCTAGATAAGAAAGGTCAATTTATTTGGAAAATGTGCTAAATGTATGCTCAATGTGTCAACTGTAGGGTACTTGTACATAGCCATCTGCCGAGATGTACTAAACATTTGAGACATGAACAAAGCTTTTCAAATTTAATGAAAACAATGAAAAATGCCATTCTGTTGTGGGAAATTGCAAGTTGGTTTGGAGATTTGTCCGTGTTGTTTTGAGAATGTCATCTCAGTTTCGAGAAATTAGCCAAACCAATCGAGAAAAACTGTAAGAAAATTCCATGACATTCCATGACTGTTCATGCAAAATGAAAAAATTCCATGACTTTCCGTGACTGGAAAAACTTTTATGAAATTCCATGATATTCCAGAAATTCCATGACCCGTGGGAACCCTGAGAATGTCGTTTGAAAAAATGTCATGAAATTAGCCAAATAACAGAGGAAACTGTAGTATACACGGTTGTAAAATTATTTTCTACTAACTAGTAAAGTTACAATACCATCTGACCTGTTGAACACTGTCATGAATTTACTATGTAATGAAATTCTTAAAATATGATGCCCTTGACTGTTTTGGGAATTGCGTAGACCACTTTGCATATGATGACTTACACAATGAAATAATGCTGACGTGTTTTGGAGAGGGCAACCATTAGACTGAGAATTGTCTAATTAGTTTAGATAAGCAAGGTCAATTTATTTGGAAAATGTGCTAAATGTATGCTGAATGTGTCAACTGAAGGGTATTTGTACATATCCATCTGCAGAGATGTACTAAACATTTGAGACATGTACAAAGCATTTGATATCTGATGAAAGCAATGAAAAATGCCATTCTGTTTTGGGAAATTGCAAGTTGGTTTGGGGATTTGTCCGTGTTGTTTTGAGAATGTCATCTCAGTTTCGAGAAATTAGCCAAACCAATCGAGAAAAAATGTAACGTGTGAATCTCCCATGCCATGTGACCATAACGACTCATGTGAATGCAACCTGGCAATTGTTAGCTGGATAAATACCAGTGCATGTGGGCTACTGCTTCATTTCCCTCAAGAATTTTGTGGTGAAAGAAGCTCCTCTCCAAGGAACGAAGATGCAGAGATACAGCACTCAACAGGCATTGGAAATGATCCACACACGCACACACACACACACACACTCTGTGTCTCAAGTGACAGCTGTGAGCTGCTAACAGCCACATTTCCACAACAAAAGGAGTGTCCGCAGGGGGTCCAAAGGGTCAAATGACCCTCTTGTGGGGCTTTTAGGTAAAAAGGTCAATTGACCCCTCCGTGGTAGTTCTAGTGTTAAAAAAGGGTTGGTAAATTGGACTGGAACTATATCCAAAGTTAACTGAAAAGAAAAACTTATCTTCAAGCATAGCAGTGATCGGACCTTCTGAAGAACATGCCATTATAATAAAGTGAACATGTCATTATAATAATGATGTTTAACTACACTTTCTGGAGTGCCTTGGTAAAGAACAGTTTTTCTTTTCAACTAACTTTGCTCAAACAATTAACTTGAACCAAAGAGCACCCACCAGAATACATTTCTGAGCACACATTTGACTTTCAACGAATGGAACTATGTATTTGGCAGCCATTGACTGGGATTGTCTAGCAGAACAGACGCTCAGTCAACAGGATAATCATGGCTAAATAAAGGTTATATACACGTAAGTAGGGTTGCCTTGTTCAATATCTCACAGAAGATCATGAATTAATGTATGTAAATGAATAAAAAATACCCTCTTCCTGCAGTTAATGGTGTGTCTGATACATTTCATTCAACTGACACGCTGATCCAGTAGCTATAGTTGTAATAAATCTGATAAAATAATTGTGTAGTAAAATGTGTGAGCCAATTTATAATGAATTAACATTTTTCCAGTAATGTAAGAAGGTATTACATTATTGGTTTGCTCTTACTGTATGGACCATGCACTAAAAAGCCTTTGACCTTTTAACAAGTTGCCTATAATTATGTCACTGAATATACTGCGTAACAATACTGCCAGTGGCTACGTGAAGATGGGTGGGATTGGGTTGCTTTAGGGAGGAATGCGGCGATGTCTACTGGGGGCTGGATGGTCAATTGGAGTGTGTGTGTGTGTGTGTGTGTGTGTGTGTGTGTGTGTGTGTGTGTGTGTGTGTGTGTGTGTGTGTGTGTGTGTGTGTGTGTGTGTGTGTGTGTGTGTGTGTGTGTGTGTGTGTGTGTGTGTGTGTGTGTGTGTGTGTGTGTGTGTGTGTGTTAAACCTGCATCTGAGCTATGCAACACTGTAGCGCCCAAAGGGATGCAATGAGGGATTTTATGTTAAAGATGGAGAATGCCGCAGTAAGACGCTTACTAATATTTTAATAACACTAATACTAATGGCAATACTAACACTGTACTAATACTATTATTAATACTAAAGGGTTATTCACATCTACAAGGCTAAAGGTGTAGGTAGCTATCACTGTATTTCTGTTCACACTGGCCAATGATATAGCCTGCTTGGCATGGGTGAGCAAGTTTTTACGTTAACTGTAACGTAAATTCATAATTTATTTGTTGTAAATTATTGTCATTACGTCGATGTGAACGGCCTTTTGTTCAACATGCATCGCTCTTACTTTATAGAATGTGTAATCCACAATATGCTAACACACAAGGACTATGTGCAATAAATAATCTAATATGCACACAACATGCATGTAAGAATATTTATAATATCCATTATTATGATCATTGTTATCAGGTAACCTAATGTAATTCATAAATAATTTTATCATTGTCATTTTAGATGACAACGAATGTGACACCGTGCCTGTGTATCCCTCCATCTGTGGAGAACATGCCCAGTGCCTCAATACAAAAGGCAGCTACTACTGTGAGTGTGAGGAGGGATACCAGTCCCCTAAAGGACCGAAATTTACCGCAGATGACCCCAAATGCCAAGGTTAGTGTCCAGCCGTCTATATACTGTACTGCATCTATAGCACTTTTTCATCTAAAAAGGTCTCTTGAGACAAATTCCCTCTGATTCACGCACTGTCCTACCAAGCAAAAAGGCAGGAACTGCATTACTGTTGAAAATGATTTGTGATTTTAATGACATATAAAACTAGAAGCAATGAGAGAGTGCAGACATCCCCCAAGGAACCTGCTTTACCACCTTAAGTCTTTCTGCCTTCTTTTTGTGGTGTCCCAGCAATTGAATTTCTGGTAACTAGGGGCGTCTAGATCTATAGGCCAGCAATGGTATCATCGGTCCTTGTGAAGGTGAGGATGAGGCTCAGCAGGCAAGTGATAACTAGGAAACCTGAATGGAGTCAATTGAGCTAAATACTATATATATTTCACTCCAATTTCCATCAACCTCATGAATTCCAATGTAAAAATGGTAAAATGACTTTTTGAATGGTTCAAAATTGTCAACCTTGCTGGATCATGTCTGAGAAATGTTTTAATCTGTTATATGTATGGCCTTGTAAATATTTACTATGGATTGTGGACATTCTCAGATGTGGATGAGTGTGTGGAGAGTCCTCCTGTGTGTGGTCCAAATGGCACCTGTTCAAACACACCTGGCAGCTACACCTGCACCTGTCCTCCAGGGTTCCGTAACCATGGCGATAGCAATGCAGTGACTGCACCTTGTGAAGGTGAGGAAACATAGCAAACAATTGTAGGCTACAGCCCTCAGTAAGTAGGGCTACACAGGGGCGGAGTGGCCCACCTTTTCCCACCGGGAGAATTTTCCCCTTGGCGGCCCTCTTTAAAAAAAAAACAAAAAAACAAAAACAAAGCGAACAACATGGTTTCCTAACCAAAAAGACAAAAGCCACGAAATCTGCAGTCGTACTACATGTGGACATTAGTGTTGTCAAAATATCAACCTGAAGTGGAGAATTGTAGCCTACACCTTGATGAAATGCACAGCCAGTGGTGTAGTCTACGTAAAACGCAGGTATACGCACCCATTTCAAAATTTCAGGGATTACAGTATACCCACTTAAAATTGATTGATCCATTATTTACAATAGCACAAATATATACAGTAGACTATACACACATCAAAAAATGCTCAAATATACAGTATACCCACTTCAAAAAGTAGACTACACCACTGGAGCCATCATCACAGTCCAAAGCATTCATAGGCCTACTAGGTTAGGCTACATCACGCTACTGTTCCATGCAAATGTGCACTCCACTGTCATTTTGACAGTTTGGAATTGAAATATCGTTTAAGGAAGACAGGATGAGCATGGGCACAAAGTTTTGAGTGTGGGGATTTTTAGAAGAGTAGGCTTACAAAATATAGTATAGTAGCCTATAGCTTACAAAAAGTCTGTCTACATTGTGCAATAAACCCACCATGCAGCAAATAAGCCAAACCTAATAGCTACTTCAAACCACAACCATAAGTCAACAAAATGTATAACCAAACGGTGTAGGCCTACCTTAAAACGATGTCTTCGTCGCAGCAAATGTCTTTGTTTCTTGCAATCACTCTACTTTAATCCACAGCTTAGGCTACACACCCAGCACTGGTCACATCAGAATCTTGTGTGGTAATTATTTTGTTCCATTTCTTCAGACATAGGCTACATCCTATATGTACCACATATAAATATATGCATGATAATAATATTATTTCGACTATAAGGAGATATACTGACGGTCTAACAAATCAAAACAAAACCCATTGCTTCTGTTAGGCGCAGTTCTCTTCCTTACCACTTGGTGGAGTCTGTTCGTAACCCAAGTCAATAACCATAGAGCAAGTGAATCTGGACTGGAAAGACTGTAAACTGTAAAAGTCGTGTGGAAATCGGAAAATAGATCATAATTTATTAATATTTCCATCCTTTGGTAACCAATATACATATCACAGGTTCTTCAAATACTGAAAACGAAACTGTGTTACTAAGATCTTGTAAACTTCCGCGATCTACGGTGTATGAAAATTATCAGTAGAGAAGGGGTGTGGCCAATTCACTGTTTGACACCGTCAGTGAGGTATTGCCGTCTGGTATGCGGTATAAATACTGGCTGGTAAGCTCTATTGAAATACAGGTCATTGAAAGTGAGAAATCAGTGCTTCTTAGTACAATTTTAAAACTTCAGGGCCGGTTAAGAACGACGTGCGGCCGCATTATTACATTTCACGGCCGCGGCCCACCGGGACAAGTCCCCGATCTCCCGACGGCCACTCCGCGCCTGGGGCTACAGCTCCCCTAAAGAGATAAAGTATAAGAGGACTCCAAATGAATGTCAGACTCAGATCCGAAAAAATAATCAATAAATCAATTAATTATCATTATTATATGGTTGTGACGTCATCTGTCGAATGCTCCATTCATTTCAACGGGGCTCCCCAACGTTCGGACGTCTGTTATTTTTCGATAACGGACGGGTTGGTCGATAACAGACCGCTGTCAATGGCAGCAAGACTTTTCACTGCTAAAGCGACTTTTCAACAAGACTCTAATCAGCTGCTGTGATAGACCCGTTGTCCTGGCTACCGCTGTCAATGGCAACAAGACGTTCACTGCTAAAGCCACTGGCTTGTATACAAGTCAGTGGCTAAAGCGAATGTTTCATATCACTCCGCAGGGGGTCCGGTCTTTTGTCACTCTAATCAGCTGCTGTGATAGACAACACCTGTTGTCCTGGCTAGCCTACCTAGCTGTTGCCTAGCGGTGTTCCACAACGGCACTGTTTTGTTTTGCGCAGCAACAATCTTAACATTAAATAGGTCTAAAGAAATGTCCCCGCATGTGTGAATCATTTAAGTATATCCATATAATAAGCGGGTTAACTTTCGGCGAGTCGGTCGCTTTGTGGAATAGCAGCACTTCAGAGAGAACAAGACCCCTCCGCTCCGCGTCGGGGTCTAAAGATTCTCTCTGTCGTGCTGCTATTCCACGGTAGCGACCTTCTCGCCGAACGTTAACCCTTACATAACTGTTTAAAAGGTCAATAATAAATTCATTACATGAATAAAAAGAAAAGAAAAAGGAAAAAGAAGAAACTGAGTGAGATCTTGTCCTATTATGTATTTATATTAGGACTGTAACGACACACTGAACTCACGATTCTGTTCGTATCACAATTTTTTTGACACTGCCTCCTTACATCACAATACAGTATTGTGACTGATTATTGCGATTTCTCGGTTTGACACACTAGCGTTAGAGCCCTTATTTATAGCATAATATGTTTACCTGGTTTGCTGTTATATGTGCCCCCCTGAAGAATCACTTTTGGTCTAGAACCGCCACTGTAGATACAAAAAAACCCCAATGATTTCAATTTATTTATATTTGTCATGTCATTTTCAGAGCTGGGAACAATGCTGAAGAAGGATTGCCAGGTAACGTTTACCCCATTACACCACACATTTCACTACCTCTGGCATATTTTACTAATGCCCTGCTTTTCTACTTATAACTGAACACTACTTATTAATGCTATGTACTTCATCTGCTCATTCTGTAACTTAACGTGATCATGTTTTCATTTATTTAGTGGTGAACTGTGCTACGAATTAATTTGCGGTGTGACATTTTAATAATAGTAGAAAGACAAAACAAAGCAAAGAAGAAAACAAAGGTTCAAGGTTTTTGTAGTTGGTTGCTGAGAGAACAACAGGTCAGCTAGTGAATAATCATGTCTATGCAGATCCAGCTTTTAACAGCAACTCTGAAGCCAAAACATTACTGCAGACACCATCAGTGAAATCAATGTTGAAATGATTATAAGAAGACCTTCAGAGTGACACCAAGCAGTTGATTTTCAGATGTTTGGCCTGTTCTAACTGTAACTAAATTAAACTAGACACTAGTGTCAGTGAAAAACATGTGACGATGTTAGGTTCAGTCTTTCTCTTAACAATGATTTCTCAAGGCAATCAAAATATTCCTAATGCTGTGTATGACTGTTGTTTACGGGTAACTTGTGTTTTGACAGCACTGAGCAACAGCCTTAGCCTGGTTCACACCAGACGGTGTGTGTGTAGCTTTGGCGCCCCCTGGCGGAGCAGAGCTACACACACTACCGTCTGGTACACAGCCATAGAGCACGCTCCGTCTCCAACCAGAAAATAGGCTGAGAATTTATTGCTTCTGCACGGCCTCCTCACCAACAAATTCCTTCAAAAACCTTCCTGTTAATCTTTAAAGAGACAATATAGGCTCTAATCTGTCTTGTGACTCCTCAATGTGAGTTACTGTTTATATTTAAGAAATAAATGCTCCGTCTATTTTCTGGTTGGAGACGGAGCGTGCTCTATGGCTGTGTACCAGACGGTAGTGTGTGAAGCTCTGCTCCGCCAGGGGGCGCCGAAGCTACACATACACATACACCATCTGGTGTGAACCAGGCTACAACAGCCTAAGCAGAGGAGCTCAGCAAAACCAATATGTTATACGATTATAAGAACGTGCTTTCACAATTGTTTTCTGCCGTGATTTTTTTTTCTTAGGTCGTTGATGTGGATTGTAAACTGAACTTTCTGAATACATCAGTGTACACTACTCTGCCAGAGAAGGTGAGGTTTGCTGTATGTGGCCGATTCATTCTGCATTACATTTAAGTGATTGTTGGAAGGTCTGAGTTGATTGCACTTAGGTTAAGTTGCATTTAATAGCTCATGTATGTCGGATGGATATTACTTAACAAATTACACACTATATATCATATATCATTCTAAACACACTGCGTATGTTTTTTTTTCCATCAGTCTAGTATACAAGAACAGGGACTTATAAGTAATACAAGTTGAACACAACTAATGTAAGTTTATGTGGGATTTTGGTCTTTTTGCATGTCTCCCCATAGACAGTGTCCAGTCTTTTGGATGATCTGATGGACTCTCCCCCAGACAGGCTGGCCTTCAAGGGAGATGCTGTGCTTCAGTCCACCGAGGACCTGGTGTCCACCCTGGTCAAGCCCACAGCCACAGAGTCTAGGATAAACTTCACCACCAACACCACAGGTAGACTACATTATAGCCCAACCACCACCTCTCACCACCAACACCACAGGTAAAATATAGTCCAACCATGTGCACTGTGGTTCAACACGCTAAGCCCCCACACATGGGCTTTCATGGGGACCCTGGTTCGAGTCCGGACAGGGTCATTTCCTAATCCTCCCCCATCTCTCTCTCCCACTCACTTCCTGTCAGCATATCGTACTCTCCTGTCAATAAAGACATAGAAAGAAAGAAAGAAAGAAAGAAAGAAAGAAAGAAAGAAAGAAAGAAAGAAAGAAAGAAAGAAAGAAAGAAAGAAAGAAAGAAAGAAAGAAAGAAAGAAAATAAAATGTTATAGTCCAACCACCACCCAGTATAGCTCAAACATTACCACCAACTCCAATACAAATATCAGTATTAACATCCCTGCAATGGTATAGTGCACTCCAACCCAGTCCAGCTGAAACCTTGTGACCCCATGGGTACCTAGTTGTATAGGTGCAATAAAACAAATTATATTCCATGTTTTACCTTCTGTAATGTTACTCCTCAGAGCTGAGGATCCTGAGTGTTGGACCAAACACCTCTCTGACTGGAATGCCTAAACTGGTGACTGCAGATGTCAATGTTGACATCGACCTCCTGGGCATTGCTGACAACAACAATGGTACTCAAATTCCTCACTCACACACACACACCCACACCCACACCCAACCACCCCCCCCCCAACACACACACACACACACACGGTGTAAAATTGACTATTTGTGTATTTGTCTGTTCAAGGGATATTTTTCTAGCATAATCAGAATGATTAGTAATCGTTTGACAGAGTGATTAGTAATCGTTTGACAGCATGTAAGGCAAGGACTTAAAAAGTACTACTGAATAATCTAACCCTCAGGTTCAGCATCCGTGGTCATCATAGTGTACAACAACATGCATGAGGCTCTCAATGCCACCTTCTTCAAGTCCCCAGACAACAAAACGGCTGACATGATCTCCAAGGTTGTTTCCGTCATCTTGCCAAACACATTGAGAAAGACACTATCGACTCCCATGAACATCAGCATACCACATCTTGAGGTTTTTGTCCCATTTCATGACCCTATAAGACACAGCCCCTGTTATCATCTCCAACCAGAACGGCAATTAAAACATTCTTCAGGTGGAACGGTGTGCATTAAGGGACTACAGATATTTGTGCCATTTTAAATTGTATTACAAGTACTGCAAGGTATTGATCCCATTGTAATTTAAAGAATCACAATGTATTGAATTGCATGCAAAGAATAAACAGCGCGTGCCAAAGAAGTGTGAATATATAACCCTACCAACATGTACTAATTATAGTTTATGGATAGCATTGCAGAGATCATCTTTAGAAATAGTGTGATAACTCACTCTTTAACTCAATTTTTTTCAGGTTTCAGCAATGATTGATCTATTTTAGTTTGTTAATTAGTTGCTTAATTAGTTAGTTCTTATTAGTAGTAGTAGTTGCAGTAATAGTAGTTGTAGTAGTAATACTTGTATAATAGTAGAAGTAGTAGTACTACAAAGTAGAAGTAGTAGTAAAAATATCATTACTACCATCATCATAACAGTACTTAATGTCAGCAGATGTGATTGAAAACTTAACAAAAGTCTGTCTGTGTGTTCAGAATGCAGACACTGAGGGCGAGGTGCTATGTGTGCACTGGGAGGCCAATGCCTGGATTCAAGATGGCTGCCATGTCAGTATTCCCAAGTCCACTCACACCGTCTGCTCCTGCCAATATCCTTCAACATTCGCCCTGATCATGACCATGGATCCAGCACAGAAGGTGAAATATTGTGTTTTCCTTTACATGTTTGTATGATGCTACCTTAAAGTCAAGGAAAGCCCTTACATATTAGCTAACTTCACATTAATAAATCGCTTCTAAAAAAGATATGTAGACATATTTTATTCATGTCAAAGGAAGTTGTGGTGTCCAGTAGCATTAATAATAATCATGTAGCTCCAAGTGCTTTAACCTTTTGACAGGAGCACAAAAGTTGTTGATGTTTTTGGGATTTCCTGATTTGGCAGCCAGCTCCAGTATATCACATAGTGATGTGCATACGTTTCCAGAGTGACCCTGTGATGAGCATTCTGAACACCATCTTGGTGCTGATTGGCCTGCTGTTCCTGACCTTGGCGGTGATGACCTTTGCCCTCTGTCGATGGAACCCCAGGGTGTCCAACGTGGCTCGCCTGAACCTGTGTGTGTGTCTGCTGCTTGCCCACACCCTCTTCCTGCTCACACAGAGATTTCTCCTGCAAATCAGGGCCCATCAGGTACACAAGCATTAATCGTATGTCTGTGCTTGATATCATATGTGTGTTTGTCCATACAAACTGTATGTGTGTCCATGTATGTGAGAGTGACTTATTATTATGCAGGTATGTAAATGTCAAATCTTTTAAGTTTCCCATCCATTTTAAGTTTCTCTCTCTTTGTCCCTCTACCTTTCTGTCTGTCCATCCCAGGCTCTGTGTAAGACCCTGGCTGGAGTCCTGCACTACCTCTTCCTGTGTTCCTTCGTCTGGATGTCCATAGAGGCCGTGATGCTTTTCCTGTCTGTACGGAAGCTCAGGCAGGTCAAACCTAGCGAGAGGGCGCGGCTACAGTGGAAGATCTCCCTCCCGATTGGCTACGGGATCCCGCTAATCATCGTGGGTGTGTCTGCTGGAGTGAACCCTGAGGGACACGGCAGTGACAAGTGAGTAGATAGATGAAAATATATACTCAAAATCTGCAAAAACTGTGAGGGGTGTATTCACTTTCGTGATATACTGTAGATAGATAGATAGATAGATAGATAGATAGATAGATAGATAGATAGATAGATAGATAGATAGATAGATAGATAGATAGATAGATAGATAGATAGATAGATAGATAGATAGATAGATAGATAGATAGATAGATAGATAGATAGATAGATAGTACTCTACAGATACATGTTGATAGATAGCTAGCTAACTAGCTCCATAAACAGATAGACAGAGAGGCAGACTGTCAGGAATTCAAGTTATCAAAAAAGCAGGCAGTAGTCAAAAAACAAAAACAAGAGATCAAGATTTGGCAGCACAGAAAAAGGGTACTCACACTGTCTTTGCTGAGTTTTCCTGCGAGCCACAAAGAAAAAATCAGGATCTTAAATAGGCCGGTACATCAACACCAATAATCCAATCATCCAATCTCAAAGGAGAGCAAATGAACAAAACACACAAAGGCAGAATGGCGACATCTTGCATCTTGTAGGCACGGAAGAACATGGTGAGCACAAAAGTTCATAGGAATTCAGAGGCACACAGTGGCAGAATGGCGGCATCTTGTGGGCAGGTAAGTACATGGCAGGCACAAAAGTCAGACAGATAGATAGACAGATCGATAGACAGATCGATAGACAGATCGATAGACAGATAGATAGATTTATTTTTCAGTACATAATGTACTTCTAGCAAGTTGATTATCAAAGAGTTAATAAGGAGCCTTGAAACTTAGTAGATAGACAAAATGGATGGATACAGACTGAATAGACAGATGGACAGATCGGACAACCAGACTTGTTTTAATTGTAATTATTTGTTTTATCTTTTAACTAGGTGCTGGCTAGTGGAGGGCTTCAAATGGAGTTTCCTTGGCCCTGTTTGTTTCCTCCTTGTTGTGAGTATAAGACAAGCAATATTTCTCTCTCTCTCTCTCTGTCTCTGTCCCTGCCAAAAATATCAATATTCTTCACCATCATCACCATCATCTCTCTCTCTCTCTCTCTCTCTCTCTCTCTCTCTCTCTCTCTCTCTCTCTCTCTCTCTCTCTCTCTCTCTCTCTCTCTCTCTCTCTCTCTCTCTCTCTCTCTCTCTCATCTTTCCAGGTCAACACCATCCTCTTCCTCACCATCATCATCACCATCCAGTCTACTCTGAAAGAGGCACGCAGTGACGTCTCAAAGGTCAAATACACCAGGTAAGAGGTAACACTTGGCTAGGTAAGAATATACACAAATGCTGACCAGGACCTTGTTTCTAAGTTGCTAACAACAATGGTGTCAAGACAGACCCCAGAACCACCGAATGTCCAAACACACACAGTAGGAGTGACACTGAATCGTTCACTATCATGTCTGTAGGGTTCTGTTGTTCAAACTGACAGTCCAGTTCCTCATCCTGGGTTGCCCCTGGTTACTGGGCATGGGGGCAGCCACAAGTCGGGTTCTAGAGGTTCTCTTCCTGTTCCTCACCTCCCAGCAAGGAACCGCCATCTTCCTCATCCACTGCCTCCTCAACACAGAGGTAAACACACGTCCCAGCATGCCCGCACGCACGCACGCACGCACGCACACGCTCACACACACACACACACACACACACACACACACACACACACACACACACACACACACACACACACACACACACACACACACACACACACACACACACACACACACAATGACAGAGAATGACTTTAACTCAACTCTCTCTCTCTCTCTCTCTCTCTCTCTCTCTCTCTCTCTCTCTCTCTCTCTCTCTCTCTCTCAGGTGCGGTGTCAGTACAGGAAGTGGTGGCAGAGGTTCGGTCCGTCCAGCAAGCAGCCAGAGTCAGCAACAGGAACAGGACTTGGAGCTGTCTCCCTCAGTCTGACACAGCAGCCAAGCAAGGACTCTTAAGCTCACGCACGCACACGCACGCACATGCGCACGCACACGCACGCGCACGCACACGCACACGCACACGCACGCACGCACACACACACGTCATGTCATGTCATATTGATCTGTCAACACCCATCAGCCAAGCCGGTACACATGATCCCATCCATGAGCGCACACACACACACACACAAGTACACATGCACACATATATTCAGTACACAAGTACACATGGACACATATATTCAGTACACAAACATATCGTCGTCTTGCTACCAAAACCGCGTAAGTCCGATTTTGGGATTTTTGGAAAACAGCGAAAAACTAAATTTCCTAGGGGGCGCCAAACACCATCTGAGACCCTGGGCAAAGAGCAATTGTGAGTCCCCCCTAATAATTTTGGTGAAATTGAGATTTTTCAAGAACTTTACTCCCCTATCACTTCTGCATCATCCTGTCATCCTGTCTGTGTCATTGGTCCATTACAAACAGTACCTGTCTAAGATGTTAAGTTAGTTTCTGTATTTATTTTGAGTGAAGCTGCAAGTTAAACATGAAACGCCTTCTAAGGAAAATAAAACACTTTAAAATATTTTTTTTTGATGCAGCACAACAAGAACAATGCACAGCACATTATTTTGATAGTTATACTGTTCTTTTTATTTGTATTCCAAACTTTAATCCTGGAAATGGTGAATGATTGTGAAAATATGTTGGTAGATATGAGATTTACCAGCATGCTAGACTATTACAAGGTCTACAAAAAGATTTCAGTTTTCTTTTACTTTCTACTATTTTCAGTCATGTTAGTTTTCAATGATAATATTATTTACATTCTTATCCAAAGTAAAGCACTCTGCGACATTGTCATTATGCCAGAGCAATTGACATAATGGTAATACACACATTGCTCATGCCAGGACAGATCCAGCTTGCAGTGTCACTCAGAGAAAGCATTGCAGTGGTGTCCAATCTCCATGTTGAGGGTCCATCAGTCATGGAGGAAGATGAAGGGGTGGGGCACTTCTTTGGTCCTTGTACCTACTCACTAAATGTCTCCTCCTTGTTTATCATCTTTGGTTAACTTCTGCTCTTTTCCATGCTCCCCAACCTCCCCAACCTTACCCATGACAGAGGTAACCTGGTCATAGAACTGTTCCCCGCCCACTTCAACAGCATGACCGTGGCATTCAGAACATGGTATAGAACCACTGCTGGATTCACTACACTTAAAGTTTGACATACCACTGATTGCAAAATACTGTAATGCACTATCGACACCAATCCAAAGGTGTTTGGTGTCTATACCATGAGGCATAATATAAGTGTATAACTTCCCATGACAATCTGATATTTGTTAAAGGCTGCAGCAGCCCTCTACAAACCTCTGACTACATCAAATAAAGCACTTGGTTAAAAATTGTTCAATTTGTTTTGTATAGCTTAATTTTAAGGCTACAACCATTGTGTGATAATACGAATATCTCAGACACAGAAAGGCCTATCTTAGTATGAAGTTTTGACACATGGCCATTGTCTTTGAAGAGAGAGAGAGAGAGAAAAAAACAACTCTCAACAGATGTAAATAAACTGCTTCTTCTTATTTTTGATGCAAGCAACTTGACATGGGCAAGTCACTCACAGTGACTGTTGTGATTGATCAATGACCCTGGCGGAAAGGCAGGGTGATGCAGCTGTGGTAGGGGAGTAAGTTTATATAAAAATCTCATTTCGACCAAATTCGGACTTAGGCAGTTTTGGTAGCAAGCCGACGATATACACTTTTTTTTTTTTTTTTTTAAAAGGTTCAGTGCTTTGTTTTTGAAAAAAGGTGTCATCATGTTCATCTGTATGATCTGGTGCAATTATGTCAGTAAAGTAATTCTCAATGTCTTCCATGATTTCTTCTGTTGTGTTTTTTGAAATAATGTTTTTACTTTCTATTAGTTACTATCTATTTTTCTTGGATACATTATTTCGTTATATGCTCAAGAATAATTTATTACATTTTTCTCCTTTTTCCATCCATTCAGCTTTATTTGAATAATATGTATTACTTATTTTCTCTTGCATTAATTCTTCGTATTCTTGTTGTTTATGTTCCAGTCTATCCAACATATTTTGTGTAGCATTGATTGATACGTTATCCGCACTTGCGGACAAAGCCTAATTAAAAGAATTGAACATAAAAAATAATTTTGTTTTTGTGTAAATCATGCCATTTTTATAGTGTGTCCTCTCAGAACACACTTACATGTATCCCATACAATTTGAGGGTCTGCTGAGCCTACATTATCTAAGAAAAAGTTTTAAAATTTTAGTTTTGTCTATAACCAGAAACTGCTGAAGGATTCTGTCTTTAAATTTCTAATAGGATTTACCTCTAGGATGATCTGCTATATCTAAGTGCAGAGAAATTAATTGATGGTCTGATTTAATTTTATCTTCTATCATTACTTTTTTAATCTTTGAAACCAGAGAAAAGGAAATTAGAAAATAGCCAATACGGCTAGCTTGATTTTGTCTTCTCCATGCATAGTTCCGTAATTTAGGATTCTTTAATCTCCAAATATCCACCATGTCTTTACCATTCATTATTGCTTTAATTTCTTTCTGACTCTGGGGATGGTACTCAGTTCTAATACCCCATTTACGGTCAATTTCCCCATTTTGGACCACATTGTAATCTCCAACCATGATATAATAATCACACTCATAAGAATCTTCATTAATTTTATCGTGTATGCTTCCAAAAAAGGTGGATCATCAGAATTTGGCCCATATACATTAACTAAGCAGATAAATTTGTCCTCTACAGCCATTCTTAGGATTAACCATCTCCCTTGAGGGTCAGAGTCATATCCATGTATTTTAATTGTTAAGTGTTTTCCAAGTAATACCATCACCCCCCGTTTGAAAAATTGCACTTTTCATACATGAAAAGGGGGATCTTCTCCATGGTCCGCCATTTTGAATTTCCAAAAATAGCCATTTTTAGCTGCAAAAATGACTCTACTAAGTAACAAACTAATACTTTCTAGTATGGCCCAAGTAAACGTTCATGTAAATATCAAATTTGGCAATAGGCAGCCCAGTTTCATGAGCAGCATTGTGCAGGAAATGGTCAAAAAAAGGTACTGCAACTGTGTCCCTTTAAAGGGAATTTTCACCAATTTCCTCGTGCTTCCTTCCTTGGATCCAGTCACTAGGGGTGCATCCCAATATGTGACCTTGCCTCCTCCACTTGCCTCCTCCACTTGCTTCTCGTCATGATGACATCACTGACAACAGCATTATATTTCAATATCTTGCAAAAGCTCAATTGTAAAGTCTTTTTCTCATTTGCAATTGGGATGGTGAATGAAAAACAGTCCCTCTAAAGTTGTTGTGGCGAGGCTGACAGCTGGGAAACTTAATCGTTTTCTCCACGGAGGAGGGGCCAGGAGGCGGGACGAGGAGACAAGCACAAGTGGAGGAGGCAAGGACACATATTGGGATGCACTCTAGGTTTGATAGACAGGGGGGACTTAGCCCCAGTGGAAGAAAATGTGCAAAAAAAATTCAGCTCACCTGCTAAGGTTTTGTCTATGAATTCATTATTTTAAGAGCAAAGAAATCCCGCACACTGTCCATTCCACAACAAACTTTAATACAACATGAAGAAGGTCGGATGACCGAAACGATGTATTAAAGTTTGTTGGTGGGATGGACAGTGTGCAGGATTTCTTTACACTTAAATGACAACCCCACTGGGATAATATCCTACGCACCTGCCCACCTACAGAGGTGTGCAAAAGTGTCTTCTTGAACAATTATTTTAAGAGCACCATATCGATTTTTAAACACTAGTTACAGTGATTTTTTTTAAAATTCACATTTCAATGAACATTCCTTATATGTAAGCTAAACAAAACATTTCAAAATGTTTCAACTGATGAATATTATGTGCGGAAGTTAAAATGATTAGATAAAAATGCAGAGAGCATCATTTACACAAGGACTAAGAACTTACTAAGTTACTAGTTACTAACTGCGCGTCTCCAGGAGAAGCAGTGGTCAGGAAGCGATTCATTCAAACAGGTTCCTTACTTGGAGTAAAAATGACCTAATATCTGCCGGGGATGCATAGTTTTCCATTAGTAGCTATTTTAATCAGCAGTTTGAAAACACACATGAACTAAGACAAATATTAAAGCTCAACTATAATTTCAAGACAATGTCAAATGGATTTATTATTCTGAGTGGATTTATTATTGTGAGTGTAATTACTTACACGGATGAAATCTTCCGATCCAAAGTATCAATTTTCACTTTTCTCGAGGTGTTGGTCACAAAGCACAATCCTCTACCTGTTCCTATTGCAAAATCGTTAAAGGGGGGACTAATACTAATGTAGGGGGGGCTAAAGCCCCCCTAAAATAGGGCTAACGACGGCCCTGCTTGGATCAATGCGGTGGATGATGGCTGGTAGCCTACTAAGCAAGAGATAGAGGTCATGGAGGACGATAATCATGAAAAAGAAACATTACATTTGTGGGTGCATTCCAATATCTGACCTTGCATCCTCCACTTGTGCTTGTGGCCTTGTACCAGGAAGTAATATGTGATGATGGCATTACAATTGCGCTTTTGCGAGATATTGAAATATAATGATGTTGTCAGTACAGTAATTTTCTCATTTGCAAACTGGATGGTGAATGAAGAATAGTCCCCCAAAAATTGTTGTGGCAAGGCTGACAGCGGAGAAACTTAATTGTTTTCTCCATGGAGGCGGGTCATCGGCAAAACGTGAGGCCACAAGCACAAGTGGAGGACGCAAGTTCGCATATTGGAATGCAGCCTGTGAGAGGAGGCCCTCCCTTGGCCAACGGTAGACAAGTGCCCTACCCATGCGGCTGACCCGGGTTCGATTCCCGACCCAGGTCCTTTGCCAGCCCTTCCCCGTCTCTCTCTCCCCACTCGCTTCCTGTCACCACCTTCACTGTCCTATCATAAATAAAGTCAAAAAGACAAAAAAAGATTTAAAAAAAAGAATTTGCGAGAGGAAAGCTAATTAAAGATAATTACGTCCTTCTACTCAAATTTTATTTGAAAATGTACCCAAGCAAAATCAAAAAGTATTTCACTTCAGATGGGTACTTTTACTTTTACTTGATTTATGCAAAGTAAAGATACTTTTTAGCCTACTTGAGTGCAATTGTCCTGTGGTTTTTCCACCACTGATGTGTGCTGTGAGTACTGATATTATGGAGAGTGTGTCAGGTGATTCATTCAAAGGTTGAAAGGAGAATCTTTACAAGCCAAAGTTTTTCAGTCAGTCCAATGTGAAAAAAAGAGATTTGATTCATGTCCTTGAAGCAAACACACAGAAAGTAAAACCATGCTGTTCTCATTTCCAACACAATACATGCATCTAGGTTGGACTAAAGTAGCCTGTGGGTGCAATCAGAGAACCTCTAACAGGGAGAAGGCTCAGTCTCATTGGTTCCCATTGTAGCCAGTTAGCTTTGCATTCATACTGCAGTAACGAGCGTGGGCCAGTCCTTCATGTGGGAAAATGTATGGAATGGAAAGGGGAACCCATGCTAAATACATTGCTACTGCGATTTCCAGTCACAAATATCATCAACAAAACATTCCTGGTAAGCACTATGACTGTTGTTTAACAATAGGCTGTATTGACAAATCGTTCAGGTGTGTAGTTTTTCAGCAGGTTAGAAGATTTCAACCTGTACTCGCTAGCATCGCGCTAATGTTTATGGGTTTGGCCCCATAAAAATTGAGCTTTGTGACCCAGTATATAATAATCTAGTGGCGCAAAAGAATCGAAACGCTACTCAAATGGGGTCTTATTATTTCTAGCTTCGAACTTAATATTAATATTTCAGGACAAAAAAATATAAAAAAATCACAAAAATTATAATGGTAAAAAACTCCATTGACACCCATTCATTTTGCACTGTCCCGTGGTTAGGGTTAGCCAATTGTGGCTAACAGGAAGTTCCGTGAGTGAACAGCCCCTGGTGCAACTTAGCCAACCTAGCTCAGTACCAGAGCTCAGTACCTAGTCTGAAGTTTGAGTTCCATTTCTGTGCCAAAGCAAACCTTCCAGTCAGGCGGGGAGCAGTACCAGTTATAGTGTTGTCTCCCTGTTCACTCTCAGGGAACAGGCCCACATTTAACACCTGACAACCTTGCATATCTTAAAGGTGCACTGTGTAATATTTTAGTAGTTTATTTCCAGAATTCATGATGTCCATTCACAAATGCTACCTTTCATGAATAGTTACCACCACCATTCAATTCTAAGTATTCATTATGATTGAGAAGATCTTCCTTTTCACAAGGCTCTCAAGTTTTGAAGATTGCTTGGAGGCCTTTCTAACTCACGCAAAGTGTCCCGGTTTCAGACACAAAAATCTGATCACCCTAAATTAGCAGCATAGCTGCGGAACAAAGCGGTCTCCTTGGAAATGCAGTCCTTCTTGAGTGGTTCCTGTAGACACAAGATAAACATGCATGAAGTCACAGTATGGCCAGAGTAGATATTGGAACTACGTCTGAGTCCTCAAACATGAATATGCAACACCAAAGGGAAAAAAGCCAACTTGACAGATCCTTTCTTTGTCCCTCTACGGTTATAAACAATGTCTAGTTCTTTGGTCAAGCCATTGTAGTGGGATAAAACGCCTGGGCCTGTTCCTCCCAAACCAACCACTAGATTGAGCAAATACATTTTACCCTTTGCCATGCTGTACATTGACTGGAGTGGGATATTCTAATTAAACCAGGGAAGAGATGTACTGAAAGATGAGACACGGTAAATGATCTAATATGCACTAGATGCAATTTGCCACTGAGCGTCACCAGAGATGGTAGCAACCCCAGGTGAAAAAGTGGTTCAATTTAGTACAATAAAAGCATGACTGAAGTGTACTTAGCATGTTAAAAGTGCACTCGTGCTTTTTGTGCTAAGAAAAAGTATGTTTACAATATGCTTATTTAAAGTGTACTTAAAATTAGATGTAATTAAGTTGCTCTCAAAGAAAGTACACTTTCGAACCATACTTCAAGTGGACTTCGAAGATGTTTGGCTAACTTACTAAAAGTGTATTTTTTAATAACATATTGCAATTGTACTTTTTTAAAGTGCAATATGATTACACTTCACCCAAATGTCTTTGAAGTGTGATTTTCTATAGTGTGCTTTAAAGTAAATCGTTTTAACATATTGCAAGTACACTTTTTCTAAGTGCACCATGATTGTACTTCACCCAAATATCTTCAAAGTGTGCTTATGTCACAGGTTGGGCGCGCGTTTGCTGGCCGCGCCCACTTTGATACTACTACCCTGGGAGTTCACTGCACAACACCAAAAACCAAGACACAAGTTCCAGTTTTCGTTCTATTTATTTACCACCACTGGATTAAAAGTCAAAGGGGTAGGCCTAGTTGTCTCTGTCCATTACCCACGGGGGAACCCACCCACGCCCAAGTCTGAAGTCTCCAAAGGAATGCTTGGACAGTCCAGCCACCAAGTCCATCCGTGCGTGGTTGCGAGGTGAATTACACTGCAACGGGGGCATGGCACACACGTTCAATCGGGAGCACCTGGCGGTGATGAGAAGCGATGGGAGTTCTTCGGCGTAGGCCCGGAATAGCTGGTTGGTCTTCAGCAGTCTTGGGTGCGAGCGAGAGGAAAAGAGAGAGCGAGAGAGAGAGCGGCGCACTCACGGGGGCCACAGTAACCAGGCGAATACGAGTCACTCATCTTCACGGTGGGGTGCATGTCTGTCTAACCCCTTTCCATCGAGGCAGGTTCACCTGGCCGTCACTCTGATTGCGGACTCCTTCTGGGCACTATGCCAGTCGCGCTCTCCTCCGAGCTGCCAGTTTACCTTCTGATCCATAGGATCGCGTCCACTTCTCATCCAACTTCTCGTCCCTTTCGCCTGGCTCTGTCCGGTTACCGGTGTCCGACGTCTCCCATCTTGCCGCTCCACTCTCGCCTCTCTCTCCCCTCAGGATGGCATTCTCGCAGTCATCTCTCCTTGCGGCTTCCTCCTCACAGTCTAGTTTCTTGCTGTTTAAAACTCTGCTCACCAACCCACGTGCACCAATCACCTCCATCCTCCTCACCTGCGCTCCATTATCCTAATCATGCTCCAGGTGCATTACATTGGGAATGAATGACATCTAGAGTCGGTTCACTTGGGCCTCAATTGTCACCCCGTGACACTTACACAAAGTTAATTTACCCATAATGCACCATCATGCATGTCCCATCATGCAATGCACTTCTTGGAGGTAAATTTCTCAAACAGAAAGCCATTCATCCTGAAGGAATATTTTTGGTTTGCATGAAAATATTACTCATTGTTATATTCTGTGTTTATTGTAGGGGTTTTTAAAATTTAAAGTGGTACACAAAAAATGACCATGTTCCCACCGTCATTATGATGGTCACGTATATGTTCTGGTATATATAGGCTCACACTTCCCATAGTATCCTGGTTGGAGGTAAGTTGGAATTAATTGTTCAAACAATGTTTACAGTGTCACCATCAATCTAAGTGATCAACTGCAGGAGGGAGTAGCAAGATTGAAGGAAAGTGAAATGTGTACCTGAAATTACAGTAACAATGCAATGATTGTAAATGTCAGTAATGCTGGGCATGCATACCAGAACACTACTGAGCCTGTGGTTGTGTGTAATGTACAAGCTCTGAGAACTGACATGGATTGTAATATTACATTTATATTATTTCATGTAGGCCTACTTGGGAGTGTACTGTAAATACACTTCAAGCATACCTGTTATATATTTACAATACTTCATATGATATACTTTTTACAGACTTAAAATGTTCCAATGTAGTCCAAAGAAGCATGAAGTTAATATACTTTTATTGTACTTCTAGTAACAATAAAATGTTATAGAAGTGTACTCAAGCACACTCTTAATGCCATACGAATGCATGAAAAGCGTGTTTGGAGCATACTTTCAAAAGTATGCTTGTAGTGCACTTAAAGTTGTCCAAAAGCGGTGCCAATTTAGCATCCTCAGTGTGCTGCAAGTGTGCTGAAGTGCTGCTTTAGTAGTGCTTCAGCGCACTAATAGTGCAATGAAGCGCACTTTAAATCGCCGAAAATAGTACACTTTGTACTAAGTACGGTCAAAAAAAGTACACTTTAAGTATATGGGTTTTTCACCTGGGACAATCTGTGGCGTCACTACCCAGTCAGACCCTAAAGTATGCTTCAAGTTATTGGATTTTTTTGAATTACATAAATATTGACCTACTAAGCGCGTGTGTGTGTGTGTGCGCGCGCGCGTGTGTGTGTGTGTGTGTTTTCTGCTATGCGAAGTTTTGATTCGCTACAACACTTACATTTGAAGGGGAAAGATGAAACAAACTTGCTGACATGGTTCTAAGTCCAGAAATTGTATGTAATTTTTAAAATGGAAATAAATATGGTATGCCAGTCTGTGGTGTCTGTGGACTAGCTGAGAGATTCACCCTTCAGCCCAGTTGTCTTTGAAAACTTTTATCTGCGTTTCTGGACCACAAGAAAAGAAAAAAAAAGCATGACCCATCAAAAAGTCAAAGCTAATTTAATATAATAGCAAATAATACAGTTGGGGGGCAAAACAAATGTATCATCTGCATGACACCAACACAGGCATTCTTTGGTATTTGATCATGACATTGACTGAGACTGCATTTTCACTGCAGCTTTTATTTAGACACACACACACGCACAGACGCATACACACGCAAGTAAAGACACACGCACACAAAGACAAACACACATGTGCTATACACACATTCTCGCACACACAAACCACTTACACAGGCCCACAACCTCTCTCAAACACACTGCCACTGCTGGCATGATCCAGACCATACGCCATCCCAGACCACAACGGGGTGCAGTGGACCCAGCTGAGCCCGGGTGAGCACTGCAGTGAACGCCTTCCTCTGCACTCCAGCGACACTGCCTCACGCCTGCACAGTAAGGCATTCCACTGACCCTGTTGGCCAGAAGGAACCACGCATGCAACTACCATTAGGAACGCCCAGCCAGGACATCAGGACTGGCCCCCCGGGGTGACTACGTCCGCCATGCCCACAGTACCCAGAGTTCACCACCAATCTCAGACATCAGCGGAGATCAAGTTCTCCAAGAAGAAAGAAAGAAATGTGCCTCGGCCAGAACTTGCTGGGAGACAGAGTGAAGGAACAAACATCAAGAGCGCTGTTAAGCCAAGCTTCTACTCTACACTACTCTACCCTACCCTACATGCAGTGGAGCTGCAGCCATGGTGTCGTCGTGAGGATGGTTGAGGCCAAGGCCAAGCTGAACCCTCTTGACCACAACGGTGACCGTGTCAAGGTGAAGATGTACATGGCAGTGCTTGCAGTTCGAATGAAGAACTACTTCCACAAGCACTGCCGAATAAAGGTCAAGAAGTGGCATCACCAAGTAGACAGCCAGACCATCTCTGGTGCAATACAGCGTGAAAGTTATGGATGCCAAACCTTCTATGCAAACGGGAGTTGGCAATATCTAGAGCAGCACGACTGAGATTGGTGATGGATTCCAGGTGCTGTGAATATAGCAGGCCAGCATTAGGCCAGTCCTGAAGACCTAACTGAAAGTTCCAAATGACAGTGTGGTGCACAGTTCCTTCAGTGACCAAGGAAGTCAGTAAAATGCGTTGCTAAACAAGCAAGAGACATTGTAACAAGAATGCAGAAGGAAACATTCAATGCAGTACTCACCCGAAGTCAGCTGAAGGCACAACACCCAATTGCAGTCCAGAAAAATGCACAGTCCAAGTCTAGAACACCACCACCAACAGTGGCAGCAGTTCACACACGTTCTACACACCACACATATTCTACACACCACACATATTCTACACACACACACACACACACACACACACACACACACACACACACACACACACACACACACACACACACACACACACACACACACACACACACACACACACACACTTTGCACTGGCCCACACTCACACACGCACACACACTTTGCACTGGCCCACACTCTCTCTCAAGCGCGCACGCGCACACACACACACACACGCGCACGCACGCGCGCACACACACCCGCACACACGCTTTGAAATGATGTAAACCCAAAATAAAAAGTTGCAGTGAACATTCAGTCCTTTACACACACAAACACGTGTATCGACATCTAGTATTGTAGAAAATAAAAATAAATTGATTGAAAAACAAAACTGTTGAGATCATGCCAGTAAGCAAATGTAATGTAAAAAATATGTATGTCCAAGTTGAATGTTCTAGCTCACCCCTATCATTAGTTTAGATTCTGACCCCTCTGTCTTGTGTTAGTTGGTTTGTTCGTAGGTCTGGTTTTTGCCATTTCAGTGCACACGTGCCCTCTGTGGCCATGGTTAGAATTAGTATTAGCGAAGTACACAGATACATACATGCATACTAGGGCTGCACGATTATGGAAAAAGTCATAATCACGATTATTTGGGTAAAACTCAGAATCACGATTATTAATCACGATTACTGGTATTGATTTTTTGCAGAATATTCTTTTAAATGATAACAAAATGAAATATAACCAAGAATGACTTATATACGGGATGGACAAAATAAAACAGAATTGTAATAATTATACAAGATGCAGCCTGTCAGTATGTTCAACACCGGCCTGTCAGCATGTTCTGGCTTCAAGGACGCCCGAAGGCAGGTCACTATTGTCATCATTACAGTGTAAATCACAATTGAAATCACAATTTCGATATCACGATTAAATCACAGTTTTCGATTATTTGTCGATTAATTGTGCAGCCCTAATGCATACATACAAGCCCAAACTATGTCCATGATGGTGGTGGGGGGCTTGGATAGGGCAGATGTTAGTCTGATTGTTGGGGGTTACTGGTTGTTGGTGACTGAACGGAGGGGAGGTTGGAGGAGAAGAGCTGGGTCGTTGGCAGGAGAAGAGCTGGGTTGTTGGGAGGAGAAGAGCTGGGTTGCTGGAAGTAAGGGGCTACTATAACAATACTGTCTGGCCCCTGCTTCCCGTGGTATAGCGCCTGGGTCTTGAGCTTGATGGGCTCCGCTCAGGTGCTCCAGAGGCTGGCTGCCTTTCAGGGTGGCCAGGCCACAAATACTGGGGAAGAGCATGAGGTCATACATGACTGCGCACATACCACCACAGATCATGGGACCCACCCAGTGCACCTACAGGAGGAGGGAAGAACAGAAGCCATATTAAGAGACATCGGTGCAAGACAGAACAATCTTAAGACATGCAGTGCACGGCACATTCTGCAAAACACCAATACACTATGTAATATCTAATTTAATTGAATACTTCTTTACATACAAACAGTGCAGACCACATACATCTACATATGACCTGAAAGTAGTTTACAAACAATGAGAGGGTATAAGCATGTTTTGAATGTATATATTTTTTCTTACCCAGTGATTCATGAAGTTCGTCTTGAACATAGCAGGGGTGAAGGCTCTGGCAGGGTTCATTGCAGCTCCAGTGTAGAACATCTGAAACACATGTAAAAAGTAAGGAAGCAAGATATTGTCACACTCTAGATGTGTTGAGAAATCAGCGCGTGTGGCCCCAAATAGAACAGTTCAAGGGTGAGAGCAGGTTCTCACATTGAAAAGGATACTAAGGTCAAGCAAAAGGAGTTTTGTCTGACAGCAGAGCAGACGTTTCAGGGTTCTACCTGCGCAGGTGTCACAGAAATCAAGCTAAATCACACTAAAGTAAATTCTTGTGAAGGTATGTTCTTGTACAAGGGTGGAGCACAAAATTCCCTATGTTCAAACAGCTCTAATGGAGCCCTTTATATTATTAACAGGCTTACGTAAAACCAAAGCTCTGTGGGGGGCCCTTCCACAGTGAGAATAATACAGTTGACAAACCACCAAAGTGAGCAAAGGATCAAATAAAGGCATGATCAGAATACACTTACTATTAAAGTTATGGACTAACACAGAGAGAGAGAATATCAAAGAATATATAAATTACATTTGTCTTATTTGTATTGCATTGAGGGAAAGAAGTATTTGACCCCTGTAGCCAAAGTACTAGTTGGAAAAGCCCTTGCTCTCTAGGGGCCTCATTTATAAAACTTTGCGGAAGAAATGCGCCAAAAGATGGCGCACGCACGAAACTCAGGATGTGCGTGCGCAAGAAAATATTCAGATTTATAAAGCATGGCGCACGCACGTTCCACGTCGATTTCCCTTTATAAATCCCAACTGACTCTGAAGTTGCGGCAAATGTGCGCACCTGTGGACACACCCATGATTATCTATGAATATTCAGTGAAACGCCCAAAATGAATATTTATATCTGTGGACGGCGTGCGGAAAGCAGACGAGATAGCCTATTTACCACATGTGGAGCAAACCGTTTTATTAGATAGGCCTAGAGAACGTTGGGCAATGTGGAGCGGTTAAGTTTGGGAAGTCGAAAGGCCTACAGAAATAATCCCTCGAATTGCAGCATGTGGATGGTTATGTTCGCAAAAGTAAAAATAAATAAAATAAGGATGGCATGGACATGAACCTGCCAAGTCATGGACATGTAGTATTAATTGAGTTGTGGACAAGGGGAAAATAGCTGCGTCAAGGAAACATCTCACATGGCATGTCCCCATCTGAAAAATCTATTCGCCGTCTCATCACACCTCATATGCACCGGGTTTAATTTTTTTTTTCAACAATTGCTGTTAATGGTCACTGCGCGCAGCTGTCTGCTTTCAGTTCAAAGCGACGCCCCAACTGTCGGTCGACATATCCACCGACAGCATGACATATGGGCATTTTCTAGTCTGTATTTATTATAAATGCGTGTGTTGTAATCGTGCATTATCAGTATATAAGGCCAGCTGTCAAATGCACACCTCTGCTTCTTTGATGACGAAAAACTGCATGGAAAAGAAATGGCATGCAACAAGAGAAACGAAGCTGTCCATTAGTATGGCACTTTGCTGTATGCTTGCCTGTATGACTGAGAAAATCAACCATTACATGTAGATGCACTTGGGACTCGAGCAGCAAATGATTCTGCAACTGGCTTAAATGTTGATGTAATTCCTTGCAGACTCGGAACACTTTATAGCCTACCGATGCGATTATAGCCTGATACTGGAAAGGTCCGTGGTTATTGTTAATAAAATGTAGGGTATTTCCAAATGTAATGTAGGCCTGGAGGCCTATCCTAAACGTAACATTTGAAGCGTCTATTAGGCCTACTTCCTTACAAAACATGCATGTGGCTATGGATAGGCCAGGTAGGCCTACTTATTATTTTCCACCATTACCAAACAACAAACAACCGCGTTTTCGTTGCGAACTGGATTAACTAATGTTAAAGTGGCTATCGTGACACGCGACCTTCGATTTTTTTCTTCAACCAATTTCGGGTCGTTCTTCCAGCTACCTCCCGAGGTTGCGCTTTCCGCGTGTGGTCTTTTGTCTAGTGCCTACGCATGGGTCAAACTTTGCGTGGAGCTACGCATGTTTACCGCCAAGTTCTTTTTCTATAAATACCAAACCTTGCGGTGAACTTGGCGTGCGCAGTCTTTTGTGCGTACGCACCCGTTATAAATAAGGCCCTAGGACAGAGATCAGACATTTTGTTTAGTTGATGACAACATTTGTGAACATACAGTATCAGAAAGGAAGTTTGTCTTTTCTTTGCAGATCATCTGTAAATCATTAAGATGTAGTGGCTGTAGCTTTCCAAATGGGTGCTTTAGTTCCCTACACACAATTACTGTAGGGTACATCATGTCTGGAGACCATCTAGGCCACTTCATGAGCTTAAAGATGGCCTCTCAACATCATTTTATTAATATTGCTGTGTTCCCCATTGTTATTGAATGTGTTACGTGTTGGTCCTGTTTTAAAAAACGTTCTGGTTGCTTTGTTTCAAGCCGTTTTTGAAAGCCAGCAAGGTGGCTTGTGGAGAAACGAGAGGGTGTTCCGTGTTTCTCGTGGAAATGCGTCTCTGATTGGCTCACTCTTCCAGCTCTCGTAGAAATGCATCTCTGATTGGCTCAGTCCTCCTGTTCTTGGAGCGAATGTAATGGGAAACAGAGTCGCCACTTCCCCGGGTGGTACTGCACTATAGGGGCGCCAACGGAGGCGTGCATGCTCCATTCAGGGCTGTGCTCTTTCGACAGCGACCCCTAGGCGAGCTGCAGGCACGGAGCAACCACAGTGGACTTGCTCTAATGGATGAGGCTTTGTGCTGTGTGTGTACCTGAGAGTAGCAACCAGCTGATAGCTAAGCTAAGCTAGATTTCGGGCCACCAGACGTTGCTTGTATTGAAAACAAGCAGAAAAAAATTACTCGACATGTTTTTAGAAAAATGGGTCGACATAAACCTTTGTGGCCAACGCCTTCTTTCGACGTGACGAAACACAGAAAGGCTTTCGTGATTCGCTCGTTTCTCTGCATTATTGATGTAAATTGGGAAACACCGGGAAACACAGCCAGGCGAGGTGACGCACCGCTATGAGAGCCTTGCAAGTGAGTTTAACTTGGGCTGACCGTCCGATCTTCAAAAGGAGTGAGTAAAATTGTGTTTAATCGGAAGTTGGCCTTTAATGTGCTTCCCATAGAGATAGAACATCAGATTAGAGGTGACCCCATCCCCTTTTTCATGACAATCCTGGCAGCCATTATTTGGAGACAGACCTGAGAAATGTAAATGAATGGAGAAGGCGGCTCATCGCTGTCAAAGAATTGCTTAATAATGTGAAAATTCCCATCAACACACTACACAAGGACAATGGTTGAAGTGTGTTGCTAAATATCTACAGTGTTAATATAAACTGATCTTAAAATGTACTTTATCGACTCATGATTTAGGCAGATATTTAGCCTGACATTTCAAATCTGGTCCTTGATTAATGTGTCACTTCATATTCACACAATTTTAGTCCTGGTTTGGACAGAGGTGGGAGTGATTTGCATTAACTGAAGGTACCTACACTAGTTTGGAGTCTGATTGATCTGGTGCTGGTGGTGACCATTTACAGGAGTCTTTAATTCAAATGATAAGAGTTCTGGTCCCACAGACCTGATGGGCACTTCCAACAACTTAATAGCTGGAAGTGGGTCAAATACTTCTTTCCCTCAATGAAATATGACTTAATATGTATTCTTTGAAATTAATTTCTGCATTTTCTTTTTGAGATTTTGCCTCTGCATGTTAGAATACACCTACCAGGAAAATGACAGACTATTCAGGGCACTGTGATGCAGCGCACTAAGCCTCCCACATTTGGGCTAGCATGCCCAAGGGTTGCACCCAGGGTTCGAATCCAGCCTGGGTAGTTTGCCATCCCTACCCCATCTCTCTCTCCACATTCGCTTCCTGGCGCTCTTCACCGTCCTATCTGAAAGAAAAAGCCCATAAACCAACAAAATCAGAAAGGGATGAAATGCTTATTATTCACGCTGTACCTGGTGACTCAGTCCAATGTTGTCCCCCTATTTATGACAGACCTGTTTATATGCTATGAGAAAGAGGGAGCAATGCAAGTGTATGTGTGACACTCACTCTCATGAGGTGTGCCATGGTGACAGAAGCCAATGGCCATGGGAGAGGAGCCCATGCATCCATCCCTCCTCTCATCCATCACAGAGAAGATGCAGATGGCCAACTACATGGTCAGGAAGACAACTGTAGTGACCATGCCAAGCTGGAGCTATATAAAAACAGAGAGAGAGAGAGAGAGAGAGAGAGAGAGAGAGAGAGAGAGAGAGAGAGAGAGAGAGAGAGAGAGAGAGAGAGACTCCGTATTCATATGACAACAATGTGACACTGAAAGTACAGTATTTAAGGGTATTCTCTTAGGTTAAAAACATTAATGTTAACATAATACATTGGCTTTTTACTCACACCACACAGCGAGAAACGATGGAGGCGGTCAATCAAAGCAAACCCGCGCCAGGCATAAACCACCGCGACACCTTCCACTCGATCTTCCCATGTCGCATCATGCCAGCAGGCGAGCTGGTTTCGGTTAACTTGTTCCTCTACTGGGAGGAGGATGATGAGCTGTCGTACATCCCGATACAGTGTGGTACCTTGTGTGTCCCACGAGCACATCCACTTGGAGGGAATTTCATATGGACATCCCAGCCAATGCGTTTGGACTTGTCATGTTGACCACTCTTGCAAGCTTGAATTGCTCCTTCAATTAATTTTGCTCGGAGAGCCACATTACATTTCCAACAGCAACATTTCTTCCTCAAGTGTGCCATTTCATGTGTAGATTCTGAGCGCTGCCCCCCCCCCCCCCCCCCTTCCACTGACAAGTGACACTGTGTGTATTTATGCCTTTGTCTATGTCAGTGTTGTTAGTCTGAATGTGTACTTCGCTCACACTTTGCTCACCTTGCACATTGCTAGGGGGGCACAGAGCCACTAACAGACACATACATATTACACACATACACACACATACACAATCACACTATGTCCATGATGGTGGCGGGGGGCTTGGAGAGGGTAGATGCTAGTCTTTGATTGTTGAGGTTTGCTGGTTGTTGGTGACTGGGCCGGGGGGAAGTTTGAGGAGGAGAGCTGGATTGCTGGGAGGAGAAGAGCTGGGTTGCTGGACGCAGGGGGCTACTATAACAATTCTGGCTGGACCCTGCTTCTCCTGGCTTGGTGGTAGGCTTACGGTATAGGGCCTTAGTCTTGAGCATGATGAGCTCCCCGCAGGTGTCCTGCTCCAGATGTCAGCTGCCTTTCAGGGCACTGCACATGCAGAAGAAGAGCATGAAGTCGTACATCACCTGCATGAGGAGGGAAGAACAAAGAACATGTCATTGTTACATGTGAGCTGCAGAGACATTGGAGCAAGACAGAACAATCTTAAGACTTGCAGTGCATGACACATTCTGCAAAACACTAATACACAATGTAATGCCTAATTTAATTGACACACAAGCAGTGCTGCAGACCACATTGCATACCTCTTGATACACTAACAGTGCAGACCACATAATTCTATAAGCTGACCTGAAATTAGTTTACAAACAATGGGAGGGTGTCCGCACGTTTTTAAATGCACAATTTCATGAAGTTCCTCTTGAACATAGCAGGGGTGAAGGATCTGTCAGGGTTCATTTCAGCCCCAGAGTGGAACATCTGAAACAAATAGTGTTCAGAGTTGAGTATTAGCTTTAATGTAAAAAATTAAGGAAGCAAGATATTGTTGCGGCCTGGATATGCAGAGAAATAAGCATGTGTGTGGATCCCAATAGAACAGTTCAAGGGTAAGAGTAGGTTCGCACATTGAAAAAGTATTTGATCCCTAGCTGAATTTGTTGGTTTGTCAACTGATAAAGACATCAGTCTAATCTGGAGAACTCCTTTTTTTAAAAATTACGGCCATTTTCTGAGTGGTCTGCAATGTTTTAGAGTCCCCCTCACAGTTTATTTCTTGTTTGCTGCAGTCTCTGTTATTTGGCTTATTTGGATTTGATCTCAACCAGCTTTAGAATGTCCATCTATGGGCACCTGCAACTCTGTTCTTAAAATCACCTTTAACATTTGTTTTCAAGAATATGCAACTCACCAAGTGTTCAGCAGTATTCACTGATGCTCCTTAATTTTTGTAGCGAAATATGGCATCTGTCATGTTTTATGTGTGTTTTATGTAGCAATTTGTAAATTAAGTTTCACTTTCACTTTCTTTCACAAAATGGCAAATAAAAAAATGACAAAAGCCATATTTCGTCTTGAAACTTGTTAGGGAGTGCAAGTGAACACCCCTAACCACTTTGTTCTTAAAATCACCTTAAACATTTGTTTTCGAAAGTCTATAGCTCACAGAGTTGCAGGCGCCCATAGACGGCCATTCTAAAACTGGTTGAGATAAAATCCAAATCAGACAAATAGCAGAGACTGCAGCAAACATGAAATCAACGGTGAGGGGGACTCTACATTGCAGACCACTCAGAAAAAGTTCCCCTTTAACGGTAGGTGCACTCTAACAGAGACATATATCAAAAAGAAAATCCAGAAAATAACACTAAAAGGTGCACTGTGTAAGATGGTGGCCAGAGTAGGTATTGCAACTATGCTGGTCATTGAAACTGTGCTGTCTACTGTCAAAATTGGATCTTTTCATGAAGATTTACTAAATAATGAACTAATATTTACTAGTATGACCAAAGTACAGAAGTTTTGCAGCTAAAAATGTCTATTTCTGGAAATTCAAAATGTTGGGACAATGGAGGGATTGCCCTTTTCATGTATGAAAAGTTCAATTTCCCCAGTTATAATGAATACTTAGAATTTGAAGCTGATGGTAAGTATTCCGTAAAAATGTAACATGTGTGAATGGGCAGCATGAATTCTGGAAATAAACTACTTAAAATATTACATGGTGCACCTTTCAAGAATCAAAAAAAGAAAAGGGGGGCGCACCTTGCATACATTTTTCATTTTCATCAGTTGCACACTGAGGAAGCCACATGCCGAAACGCGTCTGTGCACAAAAATAAAGAAGAAAAAAATGTATGCAAGGTGCGCCCCCCTTTTCTTTTTTTGATTCTAAGTATTTATTTGGGACAGCAGCACCCTGAAAAGTTATCAAGAAATCTGAGTGAAGCCTGCTACCTACTTGATTTGAATATAATATTAATTACATTTGTGTTTGGCTAAAGGGGTCAAATACTTATTTCCCCTCAATTAAATACAAAGTACTAGTTGGAAAACCCCTTGCTCACAGAGGTCAGATGATTTGTTTAGTTGATAACATTTGTGCATATATCAGAAGGGAATTTTGTCCAATTTTCTTTGCAGATCATCTGTCTGTAAGTCATTAAGTTGTAGTGAATGTGGCTTGGCAAATGGGTGATTGAGTTCCCTCCATACGATTACTGTAGGGTACATGTCTGGAGACCGTCTAGGCCACGTCATGACCTTAATGTGCTTCCCATAGAGATAGAACATAAGACTACAGGTGACCACCACCCCCTTTCTTATGACAACCCTGGCAGGTGTTACAGACTCATATGATTTTAAGAAGAAATGGTCTTTGATTAATGTGTCTTCATATTCACACAGTTTTAGTCAAGTTTTGGACTGTGGTCGGAGTGTTCTCCATTGATCGCATTGACTGAAGGTAAGTACACTACCTACACAAGATGATGGCTGCACTTGCCGTTTCCAGTGCTGTCGCAACTTGCCAGTGACCTCTAGTCTAATGTTATACCTCTATGGTGCTTCCACTTGAGCCACTCCTTTGTTGCTTTGGTTGTATGTTGTTGATTGTTTCCCTTCATCTTATTGTTGACGCCATGTAGTTGTGCTGTGCCTTGGCCAGACAAACACCCTCAGACCATAATGTTTCCTCTTCCATGCATAATGGTGAGCAGGGTGTTCTTGGGATCATAGGCAGTAAGGCTCTTCCTCCAAACAGTGAGATGTGTTCATGCCAAACAGTTTGATTTGCACCTCGTAATCATATCCTTTATCAGTCTGCTTGAGAAGGAACCTGTGCAGGGCCACCTGAAGTTTGCCAATGAACATGAAAGTTACCATATGTGTACAGCCTGGTAACAGCCTGGTGATTGTAGGGTTCCACCAGGACACTAGGTGTCTCTATCTCTGTCTCTGTGGGTCAATTTGAAATGGAAGGCAGTGACTCGATGACTCTCCTCCTACATAAACAGGTCACTGATCAGAGAGGTGAAGTTAGCTGATGAGGCAGCCGTTACGAACGGCACTAACGAGTGCGCTGCCTTGCGCATTTGATGTTATGGTGATTCTATGGCGGGAGTTACGTTCATCACGTTAGCGCTTAGCTTACGCATGCTATTTGAACGGTGAATGATCGTCAGACGGCGGAATCGTAAAATAGGCTATAAATAGATCTAGCGACAGTATATTTAGATACTACAATGTTGATTTATCCATTCGATTTTCAATATCTACATACATAAGTGTCAGAATAAAGAGTATGATAAGGTAGTAGCTTGGGTAGTAGCCATGTTTGTTTTTCAGGTTTCCGGTTGAGAGGGAGGTGGCGCACAGCATGTTGGGTACCAAGGCAGCGAAGTCAGCATCTGATGCTGGCCTCAAATATCCCCATTACTCCCACAAATGCAGTCAACTGCAAAGGGAGGAAATAAAGCAATTATTTGTTTCGATCCACATTTCATGACTCGATGTCCAGTTAGCTTACTGAAAGAAGAGCTGCCTTCCCTGTTTCGAACGGACCCTGTGTCTGGCTGTGCCTCCGTCTCTGCCTTTGTGTTTGCATTACAGGTGCTGCTAATTGTAGCTGATCATGATGACTGATCTGGAGCAGGTGGATGCCAGCCCTTAAAGGGAACCTGGGCCTCTCTTTCACTCGCTTTGCCTCTCTGTCTATCCATCTGTCAGTCTGCCTGTGAGAGCTAGCCAGGGCCTGCGCTGTAATAGCAGGCTAGGTTGGCTGAGGCGACTCTGCTCTCTCTCCCTCTACCTGTCTGGGCTCTGGGTTGAAACAGGGATTATAGAAAATAAAAGATCTGTAAACGGTTACCCTCTTGTCTGTCCCCATTCTGTGTCATGGCACTTGAGCCAGGTTGTGACAATAAATTTAATCATCTGTGCCAAGTGTTACCAATAGTTTTGCTTAGTGGCTGAGATACCAGTGGTAGAGGTTCCAGCTGCATTGAAATCATTGCCTAGATCCTCCTGTGCAGTTCCGGGGTGCTTTCTCACCATTATATTTATTCCCCACAAAGTCAAATCTTGTGTGAATCCCAGGCAGGCAGATTGAAAAAGTTGATCCAAAAGTTAAAAAATACAAAATGATCAACAGTTGACCGACTCTTTTTGTAGCACCTTTCAGCATTGTTCAGGTCTAAAGTTCTGTCCCTGACATCCTTTGGTCTCATGTTGCCAAGTTTGAACTCTGTTTGATTTGGTGCTGGTGACTAGGGCTGGGTTCAAAAGATAAAATCGCGATCCAATATCGATTCACGTTCGAAAAGTGTGATATCAATTCACAACTTTGTGGATCGATCTTTTGCCAATGATTATAAGTGCTATTTTCTCAACCATATTCTGTAGCTTTCTTCCACATTCATGTAGACTATGCACAAATACACATGGCCTGTTCAAGTGAATAGTGCCAGTATTTTCCCAACATTCTCGCCCACTTCTTTCTCTCATACCAAGGTATTTCATGTTTATGTGCGTATCAAGGTTGAGATATTTAGGTTTTTATAGCCAGTCTTGGAATTTTATGCATAAATGGGTTAAAGTGACAACCCAGCAAAACAGAAGATCGATATTGAATCAAATCGAATCAGATCGTGGATAGAATTGGATCGTGACCTTCTTGATCGGAATCGAATCGATCCAGGAAATTTGAATCGATTCCCAGCCCTACTGGTGACCATTTACAGGAGTCTTTAATTCAGATGACAAGTTGATTGGAGGTGCCTGTCTGGTCTTCGGGACCAGAACTCTTAACAGTTGGCAGGGGATCAAATACTTCTTTCCCTCAATATAAGGACAACATTAATATATTCTTTAAAGTTATGTTCTATACTTTTCTTTTTGGTATTCTGTCTCTCCGTGTTAGAATGCACCTACCATTAAAATTATTGATTATATGATTATGATTATATTATTATTTATGTCATTATTAGTACGCAAACCAGCAAAATCAGCAAGGGATGAATTGCTTACTGTACCTGGTGACTCAGTCCAGCGCTGTCCCCCTATTTTGATGCACCCTTTTATGTGCTATTAGAAAGAGGCAGCAATGTGAGTGTATGTGTTTGAGACTCACCTTCATGGGGTGTGCAATGGTGACAGAAGCCAATGGCCATGGGATCCATGCATCAATTCTTCTTGCCATCCATCACAGAGGAGATGCAGATGACCAGCTGCATGGTCAGGGAGACCTCCACCGTGGTGGCCATGCCAAGCTGGAGCTATATAGACAGAGCGATAGAGTAATATTTATCTGACAACAATGTGACACTGAAAGTAGTCTTAGGTGAAAAACATTAATGTTAACATAACAGTTACATTGACTTTTTACTCACACCACGCAGCGAGGAACGATGGAGGCTGGCTGGCTCTTTCTCTTGGCTGGGCAGCAGGCTTATAGGGCCTGGGTGTTGAGCTTGATGGGCTGCCCGCAGGTGTCCTGCTGGTTCACCTCCAGGGGCCGGCTGCCTTTCAGGGTGGCTAGCCACTCGGCCAGGCCACACGTACGGGCGAAGAGCAAGAAGTCGTACATGATGGTGCCCATAGCGCCACAGATCATGAAACCTGCCTAGTACACCTGCACAAGGAGGGAAGAACAGAAAACCATATTATAGTTACATGTAAGCTGCAGAGACATTGGAGCAAGACAGAACAATCTTAAGACATACAGTGCATGGCACCTTCTGCAAAACACCAATACAAAATGTCATGACTGATTGGATACTTCTTGACACACCAACAGCCCCCAGCACTGCATAACTTTAATGCATAAATTGTATATATTTTTTCTAACCCAGTGGTTCATGGAGTTCCTCTTGAACACAACAGGGACGAAGGATTTGGCAGGGTTCAATTCAGCTCCAGCGTAGAACATCTGAAAGAAGCAAATTGTGTTCAGAGCTGAATATTAGAATGAATGATGAATTTGAATGCAAACCTGCTCTCTCCCTTGAACTTTTTTTACACACTAAAAAAGACAGTAATGTCAAGCACAAGGAGTTTTTTTCCTGAAAGCAGAGCAGAGCAGACATTTCAGCGCTCTGCCTTCATCAGTGCACAAGTGAGAGCACACAGCACCAATGAAGGCAAAACCCTGAAACGTCTGCTCTACTCTGCTCCAGAGTTGTGGACTCGAGTCATGTGACTTGGACTTGGGTCCAACTCGAGTGATTAATATGATGACTTGACAAAATGTCAAATGACTTGTGACTTGACTTAGACTTGATCAATAGACTTGACTTGGACCTCTTGACATTGCACAAAGACTTGCCCCTTCCCATGATGCTTCCCGTTATAAGTATTTTATCTATCCAGTTCCAAAAATTGGAGCATTTTCTACAGTTGATTTCGTAGAGTAGACAGCACAAGCTGCCAGCAGCAGCAACATTTCAAGTCTTTGAATACCCCGAGCACTTTAGCATGACGTAGTAGAGTAGAGTATCATTTATTGATCCCGAGGGAAATTAAGGTGTCAAGTAGCATACATACATAAATACAGACACAAGGACATTGCACATACTATATATTCACAAATATTCACCATACATATATTCACAGGGTCAGATCTCCCTATCCCACACACACACACACACACACACAAACACACACACCAAAACTAGATGAGTCGAAAGTGTATATGTGCACATTTTAGCACAGTTTAAGAGTTAAGCTACATTCAGCACTGTTGTCAACATGTTTGCGCCTTCTTTAAGTAGATAGATCAAAATAATTTTAAGGTCACAGATCTTCCAGATCTTTGAATCATTGAATGGTTTCATTGGGGTTTTATTTCTGGTGAGTCCATAACAAAGCAACAAAATCAGCAAGGTTTGACATAATTATTCTCACTAACTGGTGGGCCCAGCTGACTCAGTCCAACATTCTCCCCCTATTTTGACACACTTGTTTGTAAACTATGACAAAGAGGGAGCAATGTGGGTATGTGTGTAACTGTATGATACTCACTCCCATGAGGTGTGCCATGGTGAGAAGCCGATGCGTCTGTTCCTCTTCCCATCCATCACGGAGAGGATGCCCATGCCAAGCTGGAGCAATACACGAGCACACACACACAGGAGAGAGAGAGAGAGAGAGAGAGAGAGAGAGAGAGAGAGAGAGAGAGAGAGAGAGAGAGAGAGAGAGAGAGAGAGAGAGAGAGAGAGAGAGAGAGAGAGAGAGAGAGAGAGAGAGAGAGAGAGAGGTTTAGTCTTCATCCGACACCAATGTGACACTGAAAGTACACAATTTAGGGGCATTCTCTAAGTTAAAAAAACAAGTGTTACATTGACTTTTTACTCACCCCACACATCCAGTGCAGCGAGGACCTGTGGAGGTTGTCAATTAGCGAGTCTGTGCCCAGACACCACCTGCCGCGACACTTGCCACTCGATCTTGGCATGGCGTGACACAGGAAGATCGCACCCATCAGGGCAAGCTGGTTTCTGTTAACTTGGAAGAAGAGCGGTCGGACATCCTGATGCAGTGTGCTACCTTGCGGGTCCCAGAACTTTTTGGTTTGCTTTGGAATTTTCACTAGAGTACATCCACTTGGAGTGAATTTCATATGGACATCCTGGACAATGCCTTTGGACTTTGCACTCTTGCGAGTATGAATTGCCCCCGTAACGCATTTCATTTCACACACTTCATCTCCAACAGCAACATTTCCTCTTGTAACATTTCCTCTTGTAGTGTGCCACTTGCTGTAGATGAACAGGTTCTGGCCTGTAAATTGGCTCCAGGACTTCAAAACAGGCTGACTTGTGTTTGCATTTCTTGCAGTCTTTTGAGGGGGTACATGTTGCTGTCGACTGTTTTGAAATCTCCACTGTCCTCTTCAAAGGCCCCTGCACACCATTCCCCCCCATTTCCCTTCCCAACACTCAGGAATCCGACAGTCGCTCCCCATGTCCATGCAACTGCCCTGACCAACTGACCCAGACAGCCAAAGTGCCCTTCATCCAACAGCTCCTGGACTGCTGCCACTGCTGGCGGAGCAACCCCAGACCTGGACCACACGCCGTTCCAGAGAGCAACTGTGTGCCGTGGCCTCGGCTGAGCTCAGACGAGCACTGCAGTGAATGCCCTCTACACTCCAGCAACACCACTTCCTGGCTGCACAGTAAGGTATTCCACTGACTCTGCTGGCCACCCATCCCAAGGAGGCCGAAGGAACCACAGACCAGACCGCCACTCTCAACCCCCAGCCAAGCCATCAGGACCAGCCCCCCCGGGGACTACGCCCACAGTACCCAGAATTCACCACTCATCTCAGACATCAGTGGAGATCAACTTCTCCAAGAAGAAAAAAGAAATGCGCTTCGGCCAGAACCAGACGGTGAGAGAACCACTCACCAGAAGAGAGCTGTTAAGCCAAGCATCTACCTCCCTACTCTATTCTCCTCTACCCTACTGGTACTGTGCTGTACCTGAGGTGGAGCTGTAGGCATGGTGTCATCGTGAAGCTAGTTGAGGCCAAGGCCAAGCTGAACCCTCTTGACCTCAAGTCAAGTTGAAGGGGTGCACAGCAGTCTTTGCAGCACGGATGAAGAACTACTTCCAAAAGAACTGCTGAATCGAGGTCAAGAAGAGTCATCACCTAGTCGACAGCCAGACCATCTTGTGTGCCATACAGCATGGAAGTTATGGATGCCAAACCCTTAAAGGAAACGGGAGCTGGCAAAATCCAGAGCAGCATTGCCTGAGATTGGGGATGCATTCCAAGTGCTGTGAACATAGCAGATATCAGGCCAGTCCTGAAGACCTAACTGAAACTTCCAAGTGGCAATGTGGTGCGC
This sequence comes from Engraulis encrasicolus, assembly GCF_034702125.1. Lineage (NCBI taxonomy): Eukaryota > Metazoa > Chordata > Actinopteri > Clupeiformes > Engraulidae > Engraulis > Engraulis encrasicolus. The sequence continues at coordinate 47,986,866 of NC_085857.1, read as the reverse complement.
AATTCCTTCAGTAGCAAGCACAGTCAGTAAAAGACATTACTGCACAAGCAAGATACAATGTCACTAGAAATGTCAAAGAAAACATTCACTGCAGTACTCACCCGAAGTCAGCTGAAGGCACAACACCAAACTGCAGTCCAGGACAACACACAGTCCAAGTTCAGAACTCCCCCACCCACAATAGCAGCAGTCCAAGAGCTAATGGACAAAAGGTGCTTCAGCAGTCTGAGACGGCTGGTCGGGACAGTTGCATGGACATAAAGAGTGGCTAGGTTCCTGAATGTCAACAGGGGAGATGAAGCAAAGTGGGAGGCAGAACCTTTTTTCCTTTTTTTTCTTCTTCTTCAAGCTTTATCCTCCAGGCCCCTATGTGAAGTGTTTTCTCTCTTTGTTGTGTTTTGGTGTGAGTGGAGTCTTTGCATCTTAGTCAATGGCAGCAGAAGGTTGTCCACTGGTCAGCGGTGATCCGCTGGCAGATGGCTCACTGGTGCAGCCGGTATGCACTGGTAGTCGTTGGTTTCCAGTGGTGCTTTGGTTTTCCACCGTCAAGTATCATAGTCCAGCGGATGGGACACACAAAAGGGCCTTATCGTGCACTTTTGAGTAAAAGCATGAAAATCGGTACACATATCCTTCTTGATATGCTGATTAATGTTAGCGTTGGAGGCGTCGCGAAAAATGCATCGTTTTTCAAGATGGCCGCCAAATCCAATATGGCCAACCCATATTAATGAATCTACCTGATATTTGGTAGTGAAAGCATGAACATCGGTACACATATCCTTCTTGATATGCTGATTAATATTAGCATTAGAGATGTAGCGAAAAATGCATTGTTTTCAAGATGGCCGCCAAATCCAGTATGGCCGACCCATATTAATGAATCTACCTGACACTTGGTATTAAAGGGACACTCCACCCATTTTGCATTAGGCTTTCCATTGATAGACACCCAGTCATACTTTTGAATGGTCTTTCAAAAATCTCTCAATTCCCCCTGAGATAGGAGAAATCCGCATTCATCTCTTAACACTTCCTATGTCAATGATGTAAAAATGGTCATTTTGCATCATCGACATAGGAAGTGTAAGAGAGGTGGATTTCTGTTGAGACTACAAGCCTTTTTCCCACCTTTTCAACCCCGCCCATAGGGGGTTGGACCTAATGCTCTAACAGACCTATCACAGATCAGTGTCCCAGTGCTTTTGAAATCACTGGCATTGAGGCTCCAGTAAGCAGTGTTGCCAGATTGGGCTGTTTCCCACCCAATTGGGCTGCTTGGGATGGCCGTCTGTGGGTAAAAATGGCATTTTACAGGAAAACTCGCCCAATCTTTCCCATCGACATCAATAGAATTGGGCGGGATTTAGTGCTTCCAGGCGGATTTTGAGCATTTTTTGGGCTGGAAATCATCAGCCTCATCTGGCAACACTGCCAGTAAGTCACTGGCATAGCTGGAAAGGAGAAGCTGGAGCACACTGCAGCTTAGTTTTCAAGACTTTATTTTGTGCACACCCCCGACCAACGTTTCGGTGTTGCTACACCTTCTTCAGAGTCAAATGATAGCAAGAGAGAGACACACATTTCAGGACTTGACATTCACAGGTGATCCCACTTGGTTTGGCTAAATTGGTCTCATCTCATTGCAGGTAATTGACCCCACCCCCCAACACCAGTACAAGATTGCAGACAATTAGACAGAGAGGCTTTGTGGAAAGGCATTTTGGATTCATACTCTAAATTCAGTGGAGCCTCAGGGCATAAATGAGAATATGTCTTGCTCTCTGTAACAAATTGTTCCAGCATCGCGGCTGTGGTCTTCTAATAATTGTAGCTGTGGTTTTATTGACAATGTTCTTTGTGTATTGTTTTTTTCACTTTTTTATTTTGTTTTGGGAAGTTGGCAAGCTGTCTAATTGTCTACAATCTTGTCCTGGTGTTGGGGGGGGTGGGGTCAATTACCTGCAATGAGATCAGACCAATTTAGCCAAACCAAGTAGGATCACCTGTGAATGTCAAGTCTTGAAATGTGTGTCTCTCTCTTGCTATCATTTGACTCTGAAGAAGGTGTAGCAACACAGAAACGTTGGTCGCGTGTGTGCACAAAAATAAAGTCTTGAAAACTAAGCTGCAGTGTGCTCCAGCTTCTCCTTTCCAGTGATGTCTGTCCCACTGTGATGCACCTGCAAGCAGGGTTGCCAGATGAGGCTGATGATTTCCAGCCCAAAAAATGCTCAAAAACCAGCCTAGAAGCTCAAAATCCCGCCCAATTCTATTGATTTCTATGGCTAAAATTGGGCGGGTTTTTCTGCTAAATGCCATTTTTACCCGCACATGACCATCCTAAGCAGCCCAATTGGGCGGGAAACAGCCCAATCTGGCAACACTGCCTGCAAGCTGAGGGAGGGATGATACATAGAGTCCCAAATAACTGGGTGTGGCCTGTGGAACTTGAGCATTGCAGTGCATTATGGGGATTGTTGTCACAAATCCACAAGCACTAAAAAGTCATTTTCTGCCTTTTCTTGGCCAAGAAGGCACCAAATTAGAAATGTATGTTACTATTCTACTATACATATGACCCACTTTCAGTAACATATTCATGTCTCCACCGGTGGAATGCCCCTTTAAAAGCATGAAAATTGGTACATATATCCTTCTTGATATGCTGATTAATATTAGCATTGGAGGCGGTGCGAAGAATTTAGCATTTTCAAGATGGCCGCCAAATCCAATATGGCCGACCCATATTAATGAATCTTCTTGACACCTGGTAGTAAAAGCATGAAAATCGGTACACATATCATTCTTGATATGCTGATAAATATTACCATTGGAGGCATTGCTAAAAATGCTGTATTTTCAAGATGGCCGCCACAATCCATTATGGCCAACCCATATTAATGAAGCTACCTGACAGTTTGTAGTAAAGGCATGGAAATTTGTGCACAGTTACTTTTTTATATTTTGATTGATAAAAGAACTCGATACTTTGCAAAAAAAAAGTTTACATTTCAAGATGGCTGACAAATCAAATATGTCAAACTCATTTTAATAAATCCTTCAGGCACTTTTAGTAAAACCATGGAAACTGGTCCACATTTACTTCTTGATGTGCTCATTAATATTAGAAATTGAGGCATTGTGGGAAAAAACACATTTTCAAAATGGCCAACTAAGATAGTGTTCATAAGAAATTACATATTTTTCTACAAAAATATTTTGCCATTGCATATAATTAACACTCACAAAATACCATTGACAATGATTAAACATTATTGGCATGTTATCAAATGAAGTGATGCATAAACGATACTCTACTCTACTCTACTCTACTGTACTCTACTCTACTCTACTCTACTCTACTCTACTCTACTGCATATGTTATGGTTTTGCCCAAACTGTGTCTGCCACCACCACAATAGATTGTTTTCTGTAATGTGATAACTTTAGAATAGGTGCAAGAGTTTGCACCACCTCTTGTGTTCTACCACTCTATAATAGGTACATGAACTGATAAAGTGTTAAAGCCTTACACTTTGAAGATTGCTGACTTTGTTTGCATTATAGGTTTTGTGCAGATGGACAGATATGTATGAAATGTTCTGTGCTAATACTCTTCAATAGGTACACTGATTGCATTCTTGAGGCCTCAAATAGGTAATACGGCAGTAGCGTTATGTACAAATCCAAGGCTTTTGAGGGGCTTGTGGGATGTACAGCACCTCTAGCGCTTAGTGATAACTGCATAGGCCTTGTACAAATTCCAAAAGGGCCAGGATTTCAAGATTGCTAGACAGAAAGTTCACTTGATTTGTTAATTCATGGACATTGTTATGATTGCTTACTTCGAAGAAACTAATAATTGATGACTACTTCTAGCTGCACAAGGTTTTCAAACAAACTGCAATCCTGCACCCAATGCAATGATCTCACAAGTGAGATAATCTGGTGGTTATACAATTTCTCATAGTAAAGTTGTGATTTACGATTGCCCATGGCAGTTTATAGGTCGTTAACAATGTGGTATTTGGCATATGTGTAGCCCATATCCAATCATGTCAGTTGTATCTATTCAAACAAACTGCAGCCATCGCCTTTACACCCCTACTCATTTTCCTGATTGCACCCCAAGATCTAGTACCCTCACTGAGGGATGGAATCCATGCTACATTTCAGATCAGAACAATTGTGTAAAGTAGTAGGATTTCACAGGCTATGGTATATACTATGGCCAACATCAATCAAACTGCCAATAATGCCTAATTAAAAGATTGACATAAACTTTCAATAAATGGTGAATGGCACAGTTGGAACATGATGGCCATCAAAAAGTCAACTCAGGGTATGTAAAATATAACTTGAGTGAAAAGTTTACATGTACAGTATTAGGATTCATTTCTAGACCATGATAATGATGTGAAGATTTGGTGTGTGTGTGTGTGTGTGTGTGTGTGTGTGTGTGTGTGTGTGTGTGTGTGTGTGTGTGTGTGTGTGTGTGTGTGTGTGTGTGTGTGTGTGTGTGTGTGTGTGTGTGTGTGTCTCGCGTGACAACCGGTGCCGTACGGCAGTCTGCACACTGTGCACAGCTGGTGTGTGAATGTGTATGTATGCGTGTATGTCTTTTTTCAAAGCGCTTTGAGTAAACTTCTTAGTTGTGATACTGTGCTACATAAATACACATTGCAATGTATTGTATTGTAATATGGGTCAGTCATATTTGATTTTTGTTCATGGCCCCTAATATGAATAAGCATCTAATGTAAAGAAGTAACTATGTGTACCAATTGTCATGCTTTTACCACAAATTACCAGGTAGTTAATATGGGCTGGCCATATTTGATTTGGCGGCCATCTTGAAAACAATGTTTTTTTTCGCCCCGACGCCTCCAATGCTAATATTAGTCAGCATATCAAGGACATGTGTACCGATTTTCATGCTTTTACCACCAAGTGTCAGGTAGATTCATTAATATGGGTTTGTCATATTGGATTTGGCGGCCATCTTGAAAACTATGTTTTTTTGTGACTCCTCCAATGCTAATGTTAATCAGCATATCAAGAAGGATATGTGGACCGATTTTCATGCTTTTACTACCAAGTCTCAGGTAGATCCATTAATATGGGTCGGTCTTATTGGATTTGGCGGCCATCTTGAAAACGATGAACTTTGCGCAACGCCTCCAACGCTAAACTTAATCAGCATATCAAGAAGGATATGTGTACCGATTTTCATGCCTTTACTACCAAGTGTTAGGTAGATAGGTAGATTCATAAATACGAATTGGCCATATTGGTTTTGGCGGCCATCTTGAAAACGATTAATTTTTCATGACGCCTCCAATGCTAATGTTAATCAGCATATCAAGAAGGATATGTGTACCAATTTTCATGCTTTTACTACAAAGTGTAAGGTAGATTCATTAATATGGGTCGGCCATATTGGATTTGGCGGCCATCTTGAAAACGCCAAATTTTTCGCAACGCCTCCAACGCTAATATTAATCAGCATATCAAGAAGGATATGTGTACCGATTTTCATGCTTTTACTCAAAAGTGCACGATCAAATCACCCATCCGCTGGACTATCAGCAGTGGTTTTCCACACTTGAAAAACCATTTACAGACACAGGATTCCATTCGTCTTGTCTTTTTCATTGATTTCAGTTGTGTGGATGTCATGAATAGTCTTATTTTTCTTCTTCTTATTTTTTTCTTTGGTTGGCCTCTTTGCATTATCCCCAACTTGTAAAAAGGATGGAGACTTCTGGTGGAGGTTTAAGGCACTATTCCACTGGAAATGATTTCCTTTTTGATTTGATTGAGTTGTGGTTCTGTATTTTCCTGAAGTGAAAAACCTGGAGGGAAACATGCAGGCAGACAAAGAAAAGAAATGAGTTATACCGAAATGTGCAAAAATGCTCATGTGCAAACATGCAGGAAATGTGCAACCATGTCTACAATAATTCAAAAATAAACTTAGCAAAACCTACAAACCAGATTGAATACAAGCCCTCGTGATTTACGAGATTGTAGGAGCAGACCCCATCAATGGAGCAGAACGCAAGTCAGAACCACAGAGATAGTCTCCGCGCTAAACATTCCGAAATAAATAAAACAAGCGCTTACCGACTGCCTCGTTTCAGAAATCACGTTTGTAGGCTACAACAAGTCGTCTTGGCTGGTTCAAATGTAAGCACAACAAAGTCTGTCTAGCTTCCAGTAGTCTTCCAAACGGCGAAACTGGTCTAGAAAGCGTAATTATAAACCTGCACTCCAGTTTGCCGCGCAAACCAAAGTGAAATCAGCTGACACGACACAGCTGAGGGTGATCAACCGATCAGGCCGTCATTAGGCCTAATTCCCTTCTACTAATCAGTTCGCGGTTCTCAGTCATCACCACCCATTATTTTGCCTATGTTTTCTCCCTTGAATTTTCCCAGTGAGACTAAAGCAACTAGGGTTCTATAGCCTAACCTAGTAGCCTAGGCCTACATAGGCCTACATATATGCCTACAGTTAAATGTAGCCTATTTTCGAATAGCCTAGCACACAATACAAAATACCCAGCGCTAAAATGTTACAAATTTGAGAAACAAAATACATAACTATCAGTATCAAACACTGAAACACAGCAGGCCTATTTTGTTGGCCCATTTTCAACCTATAAAATAGGCTAGGCCTACACAACAATATAGGCTACAACAAAAACCATTGAGTACAAAAACTATCAATTTGACTTGGCCTACAATGACATTAATTGAACAATTAAATTCTAAGAAATTAAATGAGAAAACAAAAAAGCACAAAGAAGAAAGAAAGAAAGAGGCTCTGCTCTCTGTATGACACTGATACAGTGGTGTTACTTTAGATTAGATGATCCCTTTCATCATTACTATTTTCAAACAGCTTTGCATTCAAATGTTGCCAATGGAGCCAGTTTAGCCTATAGGGCCTGCAAATGAGAGCAATAAGGCTGACATTGCATGAAAATGAGCATATACTACACAGAAGTCCACAATATAAATGTACCCCAAAACTTCAGCAGTTCAGCAAGTCTGAGCAGGGGAGCCATATCTATTTATTTATTTATGTATTTGTATTTACTTGCATGCTACAATGCTACACGGATACATTGACTTTCACTAGCTTAGCGACATATTCCCTCTTTTAACTTGTCTTAAACCAAGACAACGCTTAACATGAAAAATAAGACACTTTACCACCTTTATAAACCCCAGCCAACGTTTTTAACTGTATTAAGCCCCAAAATAGTGGCATACCCCTTTAAAGGCACCCAGGCTACTCTCCATGTGAAGGAAAATGCAGTTCCTCGCTTCTTTCGTCCCAGGTCAGTGCCATACGCGTCAAAGTTGACGAAGAGATAGACAGGCTGTTAAAGGAAGGAATCATAGAGCCAGTGAAGTGGTCTGAATGGGCTGCTCCAGTTGTCCCAATTCTGAAACCGGACAGTCATATCAGATTATGTGGCGATTACAAGCGATTACACTGCCTCTTCCCTGGAACAGTATCCAATCCCTCGAGTAGAGGATCTATTCACAGCACTGACAGGAGGAAAGCAATTCTCTAAGCTAGACATGAGCCACGCATACTAAATACTCATGGACGATGCATTCAAGAAGTATCTAACTGTCAATACCCGTAGGGGGCTTTTCACCTATAACAGACGAAGAGTTCAGATGCAAAACCCCCTAACTCCATTTCTGAAGACCCGCACTTCTATATTTTTAGAGAACTCCGTTGTTGGTTTGGTTTACATTCATGTACTTGATAATACACATAAATAGTTATATTACATAAATAAAATAAAAAATGCAATTTTGATAGCTTTGTATGAAGTAAAAATGAATTAAGATTATTTCCTGAAATGGCACTTAGGGGGGTTTGCATCTGAACTCTTCTGACTTCCTTTTGGGGTGGCGTCAGCCCCAGCTTTGTTCCAGAGAGCTATAGAAGGTCTGCTGAGAGGAATACCTCATGTAGCATGCTACTTGGATGACATTTTGGTCAGCGGAATGGACAAGACTGACCACTTGAAAAATCTTCACACTGTGCTCTCGAGGCTGGAGACAGCTGGCCTACGGCTGAAGCGCAGCAAGTGCACGTTCTTACAAGAGGAAGTGGAGTACCTAGGACACAGGGTGGACGCCCAGGGACTTCATCCTGTGAAGAAAAAGGTAAAAGCCATCATGGATGCACGCACTCCTACAAATGTCACCGAGTTGAAGTCCTATTTAGGATAGTTGAATTACTACAATAAATTCTTGCCAAATTTCGCTACACTGTTAGCGCCACTGTATGAACTGTTGAGGCAAGGTGTACCCTGGAGATGGCAGCAGAGCCAAGCTGAGGCTTTTCAAAAGTCAAAAGATCTCTTAAGCTCAGCACAAGTGCTAGTGCACTACTCAGCTGACTTAGACTTAATGCTCTCGTGTGACGCTTCGCCATACGGCATGGGCGCAGTTTTGTCATACCGAATGTAAGATGGCAGTAAACGTCCATTGGGGTTCATGTCCCGAACACTGTCTCCTGCTGAGAAAAGATACTCACAGTTAGATAAGGAAGGGTTAGCCATCATCTTCGGCATTTAAGAAATTTCATAAATACCTGTATGGTTGTAAATTCACCATCTACACAGATCACAAACCATTGATTTCACTGTTCAATGAGAAAAAGCCCATACCACAAATGGGATCTCTAGGATGGCTCATAAGCAAATGGTGGCAAAATAATAACGCAAGACATCAACCTTACAATAATCATATGGCTGTCGATTACATACCACTGCTTTGGACTATTTCTTACCTAAGGTAGCCTACTGTATATATCCTAGGTGTGAAAATGTGGCCTACAATGAGCTATGAAGGCTATCGATTTAATCAAATAGCCTAACAGATACAATTATGTCCATAAATGGAATGTTGCTCATTCAACAACGCGGACGTTCTGCAAGATCCAAGGCTGGCCATATCACTTGTGCCGCGCATACATGCTAGGCCTGCACCCAAGGTTGTGTTTTTTTTCATTCTTCTTTACTTTTATGTCCCTGGCTGGATTTCTGGAGCGTCTTTTCTATGCCCCATGGTCGCTATAGAGGAATACCTAGGCCTTGACAGGTGCGAGTCAGGCGGCAAATAGCCTATCCTTCCGGATAAACGATAGCGTCAGTGAAATGGATTTCAATAAATGAATAAACAAATATTACGAAATGAAAATCGATCAAAAATGTTGTCAATTTTTCAAATACTATTTTCATATGAGGCAACACATGCTGAAAAACCAAATACAGTCATTTCTGCTTGTCAAAAAAGAAAAATGAATGAATGAAAAAGTACACGGACCTGTTTTGATTTTGTCACGTTTTCTTTTTCCGTAGGTGGAGCACAATTCCGTAGGTGGAGCACAATGTCATCGTTTTTTATTCATTTTATTTTAGTCTCTGAAATAGGCACATACCCCCTAGTCGTGTTTGCACACACACACACACACACACACACACACACACACACACACACACACACACACACACACACACACACACACACACACACACACACACACACACACACACACACACACACACACACACACACACACTACTGATATGGTGGGACCCTACTACTATAGTGCGAATGAATGTGGGACTCTCTTGACCCATTTTGCTCTGGTAGTGTTGTTATTATTGGTAAAAGTGTAAGTGTAAAAAAAAATTCCTCACTGACAGGTTAGGGTTAGGGATTCTTTTGGTTTGGGCACAGTTTAGCATTCTTTAGCTATTGTTAGGGTTAATATGAATGGAAGTCAGTGGGAGGCCCCAACAAAGATATTAAGGTGGGGCTGTGTATGTGTGTGTGTGCGCGTGCGCGTGTGTCATTTCTAATTCCCTTTACAAATATTTCAACTCTAGACAGTGATTTGTAAATACAGATGCTGTATTTAGGTGGTTCGAGGGAACTTTGCAGCATACAGTACTTCAATAGAAACATAATGCTTTTTCTTCAATTCAAATGCAAGGCAGCAAAGTAATGCGGTGGTTCTCAACCGTTTTTTTGAAAAAAAAGAAAAAAAACGCCCCCTTGACCTCAACATAAGCCTGCCAATGTCCCTATATCATTAAAAATAAAATGGGCAAATGCGCCCCAAATGGTTACTTAACGCCACTCCTCTCAGCTATAGCCTTTCTCAATGCCCCCCCTATAGGTCTCCCTAATGCCCTGTGGTGCTGTAGAGCCCCCCCTTGAGAAACACTAAAGCAACATAACATCTAGACATAACAGGGCTGACTGCAGATACAGGAAGTAACTCATCATACTCCATCAGCGAACAGAAGCCTCTTCAGCCACACTTGGTGAGGGCGGCTGCCAAGATGAGGACCCTTTACGTGATCTCTCTCTGTCTGATAACAGGTATGTTAACATGGAAATCATGTGCCTATATCTAATTTTGATGTTCACTATTTCTCTCTGTGTCTTCCTTTCTTTTATGGTGCAGTGTGGTCTTTGTCTCTTAATCAGAATAGTTGGTAGTCATCGTTACAGACACTTGCAAATGTGAGAGGCTAACATTTTATTGTATTTTGTTATATTATTATATTATTTTTGTTATTATATTGAATTTCAATCTTTTAGTCTAAAAACGCTTGCTAAAAATGTACACACTGACTGGACATGATAACTAGAAATGCACTCAGAGAGTGCAGACCTCCGCCAAGGAAGCTGTTTCACAGAACATTTGGCTATGTTGCACCCTAATTTTTCTGCCGTGTTTCTGCCTCGTTTTTGTGTTAGAAAGTGTTAGAAAGTGGAATGTCAAAATTCGCCTTATCCCACAATGGTGAAGAATCTTTTAACAATTTGCTGGATCCGGATCAGGATCTGGATCACCACCAAAATTCAATCACTTGTTCCTTTTGTCATTTCCAACAATTTCATCAACATTTGTGAATAACCTTTTGAGTTATCCTAGACAGATAAACCAACACGACTAAAAAACATAACCTCCTTGGTGGAGGTAATAACACATTGCATATCTGATATGAATATAAGTTCTATTTCAAATCAATATGTGACTTCCATGTTGTTGCAATCAATAATAAGAGTTATGGAGCATTGCCCTCTCACAGTCCAAACTAATCTCCATCAATGGACCTCAATGGGCCCTTTTCATGTGATGCGACACACCTTAACACACTGAAAATCTCAATGGCATCAAAGCTATCTAAGTTGCATCTGGTATGCCTGTGAGTGGCATGGACTTATACATATTTTTTCCAATACAGAGGCCTCAAAATACTAGTGATTTGCCCTGCTTCGCAGGGCTGGTGGTGGGCTAATGGTGAATTAAGCGGTGAAAGTTTGCAAATCTAACGGTTGCTACAAGTGCAGGGTCAGCCATTAAGGAGCTTGTTCTCACAAGCCCAGGGTGCTTTTATATATTTAAATCCTACGCCCCAAACTTTTCTGCTCCCTGACTCCATAATGTTTCAGTGTCTCGTTGACTCTGTTTTACTCTAGAGATCTTATGCTTGTTGATGCTCTCTTTTGTAGTTGTCAGTTTGTGAAAATTCAAAATATTGTGAAATATAATCTAATGTCATGTAATGTGATTCATAGACTGTAATACAGCTCCAAGTCATAGGATCATAAAGGCTCTGACAGTTTTAAAACACTGTGCCCTGTTGGTTGGCTAATGTCATTTATTTTAGTCATATGCACCAATTCTATGCCCTACCAGGAACTGTACGTGCACTCGATACAACTTTGTTGCATGCATCTGCTGTGTGTGTGTGTGTGTGTGTGTGTGTGTGTGTGTGTGTGTGTGTGTGTGTGTGTGTGTGTGTGTGTGTGTGTGTGTGTGTGTGTGTGTGTGTGTGTGTGTCTGTGTGTGTGTGTGTGTGTGTGCGCGCGCATGTGTGGATTTGTGTGGCTTTGTGGGTGTATGTGGGCATGTGCTCATGCCTGTGTACGTGCAGTTTATAATTAGAAGCTGACAGATGAGTGAACTTTGTGGTTAGTACATTCTTCCTTTATTCATACCCTTTACAGTTAATCAGTAGTCTTGAGAGAAAAGGATTAAAAAAGAAAAAAAAAACTCTGCTTACATCCCTTTCTCATGCATACTGTAGTGTTGCCAAATGAATATTCATGGTGCTTATGCACCCTACTATAATGGAACTTGACTGGCCTGCACAGAGTTCTAACCTGAACCCAATAGAACACTTCTGGGATGAATCACAGTGTATGGATAGCCAGGCCTCCTCTACCAACATCAGTGTATGAATGGTCAAAAATCCTATAAGCACACTCCTCAAACTTGTGGACAGTCTATGGGTAGGGATGGCAATTAAGTAAATGTGAATGTCAAGGCAGGTTAGCAAATACTTTTGATTGGCTGACTTTATATTTTAAGTAATACCATTGAGGTTTTAGAATTGAATTATATATATATTTAAACTTCCAATTCGCCATAGGAATTTGGCTGGATACAGGTACATTTCACTGCTTATCCAAAACAAAAATTAAGCCGTTATGTTCCATCCAGGCACTTTGATTCTCAAATTGGAGCCCTCTAACATTGCCATGTCAGTCTAAGGACTACACTATGTATCATGTCATATATAGGGATGCAGGGCAATGATAATTTATTTTTTACAGGGAAAGAGTGTGCACTACAGGGCTATCTCATTAAGTCTCCTCTTTTTCTTGAATGTGCTTTACTTCATAGCAAAACAAAACACCACTCACCAGAATCTTACTTCTTTCTGCTCCCTTCCTGCAATACATTCTATAGTGTGTGTATATGTGTCTGTGTCTGTGTCTGTGTGTGTGTGTGTGTGTGTGTGTCTGTGTTTGTGTGTGCGTGCGCTTTCTGTGCGTATATGCATGTGTGTGTGTGTTGCCGCGTGCATGCACTTATTTCTGTATGTGTGTGTGAGGTGGTGCTGGGGGGATGGTGGTGGTGGGGGGGGGTTGTTAAATTATTTTGTGGTTAGTACTGTATGTTCTTCCTGATTTTTTACATCTGCAGTCTATGTGTGTGTGTGTGTGTGTGTGTGTGTGTGTGTGTGTGTGTGTGTGTGTGTGTGTGTGTGTGTGTGTGTGTGTGTGTGTGTGTGTGTGTGTGTGTGTGTGTGTGTGTGTGTGTGTGCACATGTGTGTGCGTGCGTGTGTGTGTGTGTGTGTGTGTGTGTGTGTGTGTGTGTGTGTGTGTGTGTGTGCACATGTGTGTGCGTGCGTTCATGCATGTGCGTGCGTGTCTCTGTGTGTGTGTGTGTGTGTGTGTGTGTGTGTGTGTGTGTGTGTGTGTGTGTGTGTGTGTGTCTGCATGTGCATGTGTGTGTGTTGATGTCATGGATGCACATATTTGTGTGTGTGTGTGTGGGGGGGGGGCTTTTAAAAAGCTGATGTCTTAAGTTGACTTTTATGGTTAATGTGCTCTTCCTGATTTTTGTCATCTGTCGTCTATGTGTCTGTGTTTGTACATGCAGACATCTGTGTGTGCAGACTGTGCGTGTGTGTGTGTGTGTGTGTGTGTGTGTGTGTGTGTGTGTGTGTGTGTGTGTGTGTGTGTGTGTGTGTGTGTGTGTGTGTGTGTGTGTGTGTGTGTGCGCTGCATTCATCACATGATTAAATTCTAAAATTAACTTTGGATTTTGTACATTCTTCCCCTATTTTTTTTTTGTTGCAATTTAGAGACTTGCAAGAGAGAGAAGAAGGGGGGAGGGAGGGTAGTGATGGTGGAGGGAGTGTGCAGATTGACAGACAGACAGACAGACAGACAGACAGACAGACAGAGAGACAGACAGACAGACAGACAGACAGACAGACAGACAGACAGACAGACAGACAGACAGACAGACAGACAGACAGACAGAGAAAGAGACAGGCGATGTGTGAGTGACAAATAGAAAGTGAGACAGGTTGACAGAAACAGGGGGAGGGAGATAATGAGGAAAACGGAGAGAGTTTGGTAAACATCTCAATAACCTAACTGCTTCTCTTTGATTCAATTCAATTCTCAATTCAATTCTTTTATTAAGGGATAGCCCCTTGAGATGTTCCATCTCTTTTTCGAGGGGGTCCCTATAAACATCAAAAACATACATTACACACAGTCACACATCCACACCAGAGCTCTTCATCACTACAGGCTAAGCAGTCCAACGTCTCTACCCCAAATAGATTTATAGGCAAAAATCAGCAAGTAAAACACAAAAAATACATTTGTATAACACTAAAAATAAATGATAAATAAAAGACAAAATAAAGGACTCCACAGTTGAACACAGATACTAAGGCAGGCGTATAGACTTTTTTGTTGTTGTTGCTTTAAAGTCAACGACCAAGAAAGCAAGTGCACTGGTCACATGAATGCAGAAAATTTAGCAAGGATGATTTAAAGAGAGGAAAATATGAAATATATCTCAATGAGCTGGGTAATCTATTCCACGCCTTCCTATTTCTTTAAATATGCTTGGCACAGAAAAAAAAAATGATCAAGATGTCTAAGTCCATGAGTGTACCTATATGGATTTAACTAGTTTACTCTAAATAAGATGGATAATTAAAGAAATAGCATTTATAGATAAACTGAAGCCAGTGTAGTTGCCTTCTGGTCTTGGGTGACAGGAGATTCAGTTGCTGATACAAGTGACAATGGTGGGTGAGGTATGGACATCTCAATACAAATTGACAGAGGCTGTTGAAAGCAACTTTTAAAGATTTGAGGTTTGATTCCGTTGTATTCATATACACAATGTCAGCATAATCAAGAATGGGAAATAAGAGCTGTGTTACAATTTGTAATCTGATTTGTGGAGTGAAACAATTTATAGAGTGATAAAAGAGTCTTAGATTGAAATTAATTTTCTTGACAACAGAGTCAATATGTGACTTGAATGAGAGATTTGAGTCAAGCAGTAGGCCCACATATTTAAATTCTTCCACATTCTCCATAAGTGTATTGTCTGCAAACCTTATTGACAGAGTATGATCTTGCTTATAACGGGTTGACCTATTGTCAAAAAGCATACTGTAAGACTTAGTTTTATTAAGTATTAGCCCATTTGCATTGAACCACTTTTGAATGTCGTCAATGTCTGATTGCAATGAGGACTCAATTAAATTAAAATCACGTTTAGCAGAATAAATAACTGTATCATCAGCATACAGCAAGATATTACAGTTGGAGCATACATTTGGAAGGTCATTAATGAATATAGAGAACAAAAGAGGGCCTAAACATGAACCTTGCGGAACACCATTTTCCATGACTGTGTACTGAGAAAAACAGCCATTAAAAGCCACAGACTGACGTCTAAAGTCAAGATATGAGTTAAACCAAAAAAGTGACTGCTTACATAGACCAATACTATGCAATTTATCAAGGAGTATAGTGATTGACTTGTGAGGTAAGCTCCTGATATTTAGGTGAATTACAAATAAACCTTGATGGTAAACAATTTGTCTCTGTTATTGTGTTACACGTATTCCACGCCAAGTCGAGATACCATGTGATCTTTCGCACCGTTTTAGTGTTAGGGTCACATCCGTATCTTATTACTGAACCGCAAACAAGAAAAACATTGACGGGACTGCTATGGCTCATGAGGTTAATACATAAGACTGAATGGGCATCATTACCCCTGGTAACCCAGGTTTGAATCTGGCTTGGGTCATCATTACCCATGGTAACACAGGTTTGAATCTGGTCTGGGACATCATTACCCATAGGAACCCAGGTTTGAATCTGGCCTGGGTCAACATTACCCATAGGAACCCAGGTTTGAATCTGGCCTGGGTCATCATCACCCATAGGAACCCAGGTTTGAATCATCATCACCCATGGTAACCCAGGTTTGAATCTGGCCTGGGTCATCATTACCCCTGGTAACCCAGGTTTGAATCTGGCCTGGCTCATTTCCCAACCCATTCTAATACCACTCTCTTCTACTGCTTTCCTGTCATAATGAAGGTGAAAAGCCCCCCTCAAAAAACATTTACTGGCCGAGCAGTGGCCTAACTGTAGAGCATTGGGCCACTACACTGGCGAACCAGGTTCAATTCCTGCCCAGGTAATTTATCAGTCTTTCCCCGCTGACTCTCTCTCCCTTCTCATTTCCTGTCGCTCTCTCACTTTCCTATCATTGATATAGGCATAACAGCAATGGAAAATATATATTTTTAAAAGAACATACTGAAATCGTTTGAATATCAGACCTACCCCCCCACCCCCCTACTTTTTTAACAGCTGACTTGCCAACATAAATCAATCAACTTATCAGAACTCATTGTGTTGAAGAGACAGTTTAGTGGTCTTAACTAAATGAGTCCGCAATGTTTTACAGTGAACTGTGATTGCCAGGAGGGATTCAGCTCTGGCAGTGAAGACATATTGATATTGGAGGACGCCGAATGTGAAGGTTAGTGTTAGCCTACCACATGGCAAAACATTTTAGCCTGGCCACCTTTTTTTCTTTCTCTGTTAGGCCGGCTTCACACCAAGGCGATGAAGCGTCGCGAGACGGCAGGACCAGCGGGACCGGCACTGACCAATATACAAGGAAACATATCTGTCCCTCCACACCAACCGGCGGTAGTCAGGCGTCAGTGGAGCGGGAGCCGGCTCCGCTCCGCGCTGCATTTGGAAAATAGAACTTGAGCAGGTTTTGAGCGGCAGTGACCGGCGGTGTCCCTTTCAATTGAATGGCAAAGTAGCCATGGCCGTAGTTACATTTGAGGCTACCGAGGTCCGGACCTCGCCTATCGTGAGAGGTTTTTTTTATTATTATTATTATTTTAACGGCAAATATGACCAACTGAAACACACAAAAACATCTATAAACCTTTGTGAAGCGATCTTTGCAAACTGTGGTTAACATCCATGTGCTATGTGTTCTAGTTTTGCCTTTGTGTTCTGTTTTTGAGAGTAAACCAGATTGATTAATATCGCAAGTGGTGCGACTCGTGGGAGAGAACGCAACTCAGCCGACATCGCAAGTGTTTGGTCGCGTTCGTGACAGAGCATTGCGCAAAGCAAAATTACCATGCTTTCTGGTTGGAAAAATGCATTGAAATGGCAAAGTGTGCGTGTGCAGCCTGCGCAGTAATGTGCCGTCACGAACGCGCCCATTAAGCACGCGCTTGGTGAGATCTCCGCTAACAGAAAGCCAACCGTTGTATAGCCTACATAAAGCTCATGCGTAACAAGTAGGCTATGGTGTCTTAAAAAGCCATTTGAGTCATTATTTTAAGAAGGCCGGCTGCTGCATCAGCTGCTGCATAAAGGTAAAAGCAGGATATCCGTGAAAGGTAATTGATTGTAAATTGGAAAGCATATGATAAACACTGACAGAGGAGGTCACCGGAACATCTTCAGGTGTAGATATTTTTCTGTTAATTTGGACAAGTGCCAAGACTATCGACGTTGCCACGTCTTCGTCAGAGTCAATCACAGTAAAATATCCACACCTGAAGAGGCTCCCGTGACTACTGTGTCTGCATAGCCGTGACACATCAGATGGCTCAGGAGCGCGGAGCATAGGCTACTTTTCTTTCTCGTTGATAGACTTTTGTCTTCTGCGCTTGTGAAGAACTATAACAACTAAATAAAAACAAAACGTTTGATGCGACTCTAGGAAGAAAAAAGTTTACTCCAAAGTTACAGAGCTATCCCTGTATCTTTGGAGGAAAACAGCTGAAGTGTAATTTCATTGGGAGAAAAATATGAATGGCTGAGCAACTTGCCATCTGAGGATGTAGCTTATTGTGCAACTTCAGGGTCAAGCTTTAGTTTCCTTACAAAGGGCTTTACTGACTGGGAGGATGCTGTTTATAATAAAAGAGGCATGATACCAAAGCATAGCCAAAGAGGCATGATACCAAAGCATGGCTGAAAACTACAACATATTTATTATTATACATGTCTACATATTTACTATTTCACATAAGGCCTATACATTCATATAGGAGGGCCCTGTATATAGGCCTGTGTAGCCTATATTTATTTATTTTATGAATTCATTTTTAATTTATATTTTATATTAATAATAAAATTCCGGCGCGCGCTTTGCGCGCATCATGGACCTCGGCTACTTCACATGGCTGGCTACGGCCATGAAAGTAGCGCACTAGCTTTGGCAGTGGGAGGATTTTGAACAGGACTCGCCGCGCACGCCGATGCTGTCGGTGTGAAAGGCAGAGTAGAACACACCAGCCAAAACTAAGCAGAAAGACCTCATTTGTCTCGCTTCAACGCCCTGGTGTGAATTCGGCCTTATGATATCATCCACCAGTCAGTCATTATGCTGTTTCACACATATACAAGATTTATATTTGTCACATGCTTTCTTTGGCACAATTGGCAGTGAAATGAAGGTCGCAACGGATCTCTGCTGTGTAGAATAAGAAATAAAAGAATGAAAAGAATGAAAAGAAGGGGAAGAATAATGATAGTAAAATAAAAAGATGTCCTACTGTAGGAATTTTAAAAGCGGATGGCTGGAGGGAAGAAACTCCTGCACAATCTATCTGTCCTAAATTGTATTGAACGCAGTCATTTCTGAGGGCGGCCTTTTAAGCACACACATGGAACTTGTTAATAGTTGCGCATGCAACTGCTGTTCACTCGCCATTGAAATCAACCTTATTTGGTGGTGTTGGGCACTTTCGTCTTTCCAAGTACGATTGTAGTTGCTTTTACCTCAATGTACTGTGTATAATGAGAAAGGCTGTCTATCAATTCTGTACAGATGTGAATGAATGTGTGGAGCACGCTCCTGATTGTGGCCCAAATGGAACCTGCATGAGCACACCTGGGGGCTACACCTGCACCTGTCCACCAGGGTTCCGTAACCATGGCAATATCAGCAGTGCACCTTGTGAAGGTCAGACTGGGTTCCCAATGGATTAATACTGTATATCAATTCAATTGCCTTCAATGAAGTAAATCGACAATTCACTGACCCCGGAGGAGGGTGGGGGGGAATTGATTAGATCAGTGGTAGGCCTAACCTTAATTAACTTTATGCATTGTACAATGGAATTAGATAAACAATGTGGGGTCCTCACCATAAACTTTTTTGTCAGACCTCACACGTATGGTTTGAATAGACATGTCTATAGTATTTCACTGTCTTTTTACATTGTAGTATGTAGATATAGAAGCATCCCTGACAATCCCCTGAATAGCTTGAAACTGAACTGAATCACACAGCTGGCACCTCAATGGAGAGAGCATTACATTTGATGTTGCGTCTTTATACACTTTTGTTTGCCTTGTGTTTCATTCAGAACTAGCAAAGGTCATCAGGAACTACTGCCAGGTACGTTCTAATGTGAACAGCAACACCTAACAGATTTCCTAATGTATGTAAGCCTATGCCTGTTATACCTGACGATACTATCGTAAAGCAACACCAACAAGATTTTTCATCCGTTCAGATGATATATTTAAATATTGTTTCAGTTTCAGTTGTTTCCGTATGACCACCAAACTTGAGGGAGATGATCTACATATGTAAATCTATGAATTACATCATTTCCGTGTAATTATTTGGTACTATGATGTCATTATCATTATCTGATTTTAATGCCAAAAATCGTCATAATGTATTTTCCATCAAATGTAGGTAATGCACTTACATTTTAATGATTATATGCTTCAGACCACTTAAATGCTCACAAAGGTGTCTGATGCTAATGGAAATAACAAAAAAATATGAAAAGGAACAATAATGAGACTTAGATCAGTGATTTTTGGTCGGACATACCAATCAGAAAACCGTTGCCATGGCAACGGCAAAAGTGATAAACCTAATCTTTTGATACTAAACTGTAGCCAACTAAATTTTAGGAAAAGTCACCAAGTTTCGTAGCTTAAGGACTCATACAACATCAAAGTTGGGGCGGGCACTTTTAGCCCCCCCGCCAGTCTGGATAGGGTTAAAGCTCGTAGGAACTCAGTCTGATCAATCTCACATATTTTAGTAGAGGTGGGGTTGTAGAGATGACAAGTGTATATTTATGGGGTCTTGGGAAACTTCAAAGTTAATAAAAGAAACTCATTCTTGCCTGTGTATTATAGACTTTCTTTCTTACTTTGATTTGTATTGTTCTGATAACCCGACAAAAGAATTCATGAGAATGTGCCTTGAAAAAAATGCTGCTTCTTTCTTGAGTTTTTTTTTCTTTCTATCATCCATTGTTTAGGCGTCAGATGTGGATTGCAAACTGAAATTTCTGAGCTCATCATTGTCTACTGATCTGTCCGAGATGGTAAGGTTTTCTGTGAATGAGTAAGGTGCTGTTTCCACGTAGCTGGATATTTTTATATGTGGATATTTTTTTTCTCCTGGTTGCATTGGTTTTGCATTGGTTTTGGCCTTCCGTTTCCACGTAGCAGATATTTAAAATCCAGGTATAAAAAGCTGGAGAAAAAAAAGATCCTGTTTAGGGGGCTGAAACGCATTTGTTACAATGGAGGATTTATTTTTATCCACATGTTGCGTTTACACCTTACCAGGAGAAAAAAAATACCCTGTTAAAAAAATATCCAGCTACGTGGAAACAGCACCTAATAGCCACACAAATATAGGCATAACTACAAGTGTCATTGAAAGTGTTCACATGTCTCCCCATAGACAGTCTCTGGTCTCCTAGACATTTTGCTGGACTCTCCTCCAGACAGTCTGTCCTCCAAGGGAGATGCTGTGCTTCAGGCCACTGAGGACCTGGTGTCCACCCTGGCCAAGCCCACATTCACCCAGTCCAGCACAAGCTTCATCACCAACACCACAGGTATAATATAAAACTACAATCCAACAGAAATCTATAAACATGTTGTACTTATAATCCACCTCCCGCTCACCTCAATCACCACGGGTATGTAGTCCAACTACCACTTAGTCCAGGATAAACTCCACCTCCAACACCACAGATAGATTTCCTGTCCATCCACCACCCAGTACAGTTCAAATCTCACTACCAAAATTTTTACATTGCATTACACATACCTGCCGTTTTTATCCACTCAGCCAACATTCTTATTTACAGTTCCTAGAGCAGTATGGAGTTAGGTGACTTTCTCAAGGGCACCTCAGCCATGTGTGGTATGAGTGGAGTGCGGTAGGGAGTGGAAGGGTGGGGTGTGACCATGCAACCCATGCAATCTGATCTAAAGCCCACCTGCTACGGTAGCATGTCATTTTTCCGACACCCCTTTGGTCCGATTCGTCAATATTCCGAAAATTTCCCATTAATCCTACAGCCCACTAACTCGAAATAATTAAATTAAACCCTTTGCTCCGACAGCTCAATGTTCCGACCAATGGCTGTTTGGGGTTGGTCATCATCCCAGGTCGTATGTCCTGCTTTTCCCGGTGCCAAGTAGACTTCAGCTGCATGCGCTGCGATGAGCACATAGATGCTGTCTGAGTCGGTCTAGCTGTGCCCTTACCAAAACCACCCCTAAACACAACCTGCAATGTTTCCCAGTTTTACAATTGTGCCCTACCCAAAACCATTCCTAACCCTAACCTGTCAGTAGGCTATTGCAATGTTTCTGAGTTTTAAATTTGTGCCTTGACCAAAACTTTCCCTAAACCTAACCTGTCCATGACCACTGCGTAGGCTTCAGAGATGACGGTGATATAAAGCAGCTTTTGGTCGAAACATTGGACTGTCGGGACAAAGGGTTTCATTTTATTGGTAAAAAGTTATCTGAGACTAAGTGTTGTAGGCATGAGACAATGAGACATGTTCGGAACATTGACGCATCGGACCAATGGTGCGTCGGAAAAATGAGCGGACCCCCCTGCTACTGACTTTGGGCAACTAAATCACTCCGGAACGGGGTCAGATCACTTCTTGCTTGAAAATCGGCTGATATCGCTGAGCAACACTACTTCACATGGTGTTCTAAAATGAACTCTGTTGTGTTGCGGAAGTATTTCTTCCCCATTATGTATTTTGTGCTGCAAATAGATTACATATACCGTTGCAATGATTTGTGAGATGACTCAATCTAATTGCACTTATGTACTGCATAATTACATTGTACATATTTATAGTGTCAACAAAATGTACTCCTCAGAGGTGAATATCCTGTGCGTTGGACCAAATACTTCCTTGGTTGGAGTGCGTAAACTGGAGACTACCAACGTTAGTGTTGACATCGACCTCCTGAGCATTGCTGACAACAACAATGGTAACTATATTTCACACACACACACACACACACACACACACACACACACACACAGACACACACACACACACACACACACACACACACACACACACACACACACACACACACACACACACACACACACACACACACACACACACACACACACACACACACACACACACACACACACACACACATAATGATGTGATATCTTGTCTTAAAATGCCGAAATTATGACTCTCAGGTTCAGCGTCTGCCGCTGTCATGGTGTTCGACAACATGCATGAGGCTCTCAATGCCAGTTTCTTCGAGACCCAAGACAACAAAACGGCAGACATGATCTCCAAGGTTGTGTCTGTCGTCCTGCCAAACACGTTGAGAAAGACACTATCGACTCCCATGAACATCAGCATACCACATCTCAAGGTGTCAGTCCCATTTTCATTTAAAGATCCCATCCAGGATTTGTATGCCATTTTGAAAATCTATTGAAATATACAGCCACAGGAAATGCACTCTGAGAGTGCATCCACCAAGGAAGCTGATTGTTAGAACGTTTGCCTATGTTACACCCAATTTTCATTCAAGTCCTTCTGCCTTCTTTTTGTGGAGTTAGAAACTGGAATGTCAAATTTTGCCCTGTTCCACAATTCAACTTTCGGTCAGTAGGGGTGTCTAGATTTGTAGGTTAGCAATCGGTAAAGAATATTTTAAAAACCCTGTTTCCGGTTGGTGATCCGGATCACCACCAATTTTTATCACTTGTTCCTTTGGTCATTTCCAACAACTCCACAAAATTTCAGTGAAGTCCGTTCATAAGTTTTGGAGTTATCCTGCTGACAAACAAACAGACAAACACACAGACAGACAAATTGACAAAAAAAACAATGCGACCAAAAACATAACCTCCTTGGCGGAGATAAAAAAAACTGTACATTACGGAGACAATCATTTAGAAATTTGTCTGTAAACAGTTCAGTGCATAGGCTGGGTTGTGATACTTATGTAGGCTACTATGTAACTATCATTTGACAACTTGCACATGTTTCTGCTATTCCTTGGCCATCTGGCTGTTTTAGATTGTAAGAAGTTAATGGAAAAAAGGAGGCGCACACAAGACTTGTGTGAAAAAGTGTATTGAAGCCGAAAATATACAACAGAAGTCTAAGGATTTACTGGAGAGACAGACGTTTCGGAGCTAGTCCATTTTCAATGTCTCCAGTAGGACAGTTTGGGAGTGCTCGCACCAAGCAATACACGAGCGTTGAGTTCAAGGCGCAGACGCCGACCTTTGTTGGTCTTTTTGTCATTCAGATTGTAAGAAGTCACATACACATACACATGCAGTCTTGTATAACTTTAGAAATCTGGTATCACCTAGACAACCATGGCCTATGGGGCTGTGGTCACTGTATACAGTCACTGGCACTGGCAGTGGCAGTGATAGGTAGGGAGTTGGCCTATCAGATCAAATCCCGCCCTTACCTCTCCCTACCCTGACATCCATAGCTAAAGCGCCCTTAAGCAAAGCAAATGTAATATCGACCATGAGCACGAGTATACAGTCTCTCTCTCTCCCTCTCTCTCTCTCTCTCTCTCTCTCTCGAAAATGTAGTGCCGTGACAACATTGCTGTGTGTGTACAATATGCCGAAAAGTCTGACTGTGTGTCCAGAATGCAGATGCTGAGGACGAGGTGTTATGTGTTCACTGGGAGGCCAATTCCTGGATTCAAGATGGCTGCCATGTCAGTATTACCAAGTCCACTCACACCGTCTGCTCCTGCCAATACCCTTCAACATTCGCCCTGATCATGACCATGGATCCAACACAAAAGGTGAAATCATATGTCGTGTTGTTAATGTCTCATCCCAACTAGTCAATTTCTGACTACCTTAGTTTGACCAGGCTGCAATTTCGACGTCTGAGGTATGCCAGAAATTCTCTAAGCTATGAGATAGGCGTCTCTCATTGGCTCCCATATAGCCCCGTTGGCGAACGCAGCCAAGTAAAAGATGAATGGGAGCCTATTGGGCTAAATGGCTCAGCAGGGATTTGTGACGGTTCTGTTCTCTGGTTTGTAAAGGTGTGTGCACATTCTGTACCTTATCATGGAAGTTGTATTAGAAGTGAAGTTAAAGGTTCCTGACATGGCTTTGTTCTCCCAAAGACGTGTTAGTTTTGTCCTGCAACACGCTAGCATTCGGCTAATACCTGCTGGCTGAGGAATCTCTGCGACTATTCACGACCAGAGCTGACGAGAGACGTACTCTGACTGATCCTAGCAGAGACATCTATGGTCACACACCTCAAAACCCCCCACCGCCGTCCAACATGTTAATTGAAGGTACCCAAATTCTTAAGGATGAGCGCAGTCATTTCCTTTACCCCATGTACACATGCCGCTTTTCCACCACCTTAAATGCAATAAATAACAGGTGTCCGCAACAATCCTAACATAACTTTAAACACATCGACATCTGAAGTCAGACTTAAAACTACAAAACAAATGGCGTAGTGCCGTAAAGTCGATTGTCACGTGTTATGTCATTGCTATAATTGAAATAAGGGTCATTTTCACGAATCTAACACTTGACAAGATGCAAACGTGTCGGCAAATGCTTTCACTTACTCATATCTATCGAACGCGACTCCATTGTTTCCAGGGAAAAAATCACACGGGCAGATAGTTCTATGAGAAGCGTACAGCCCCATTGGCACCCATTCATTATTTACTTGGCTGCGATAACATAGCTGCAGTGCCACTCCTGGCCACACCAGCTAGTCGTCGTTCTTGTACAAGATTCCATTTTCTTTGGGTATGCCCTTGGAATGAAAATGTAAGGTGCGCCTCAAAGGCGGCCTCTTGTGGCAGCATTACTTCATGACAGTTAGGTGTAGGGAAAGGTTTAGATTTAGGCCCATTTAGTCAACATTTGATGTGGAAGGTATATCCTTGACGTCAAAAACTGCAGTCTCGTCAAAGGTAGTCAGAAATTGACACGTTGGGGTGAGACTGTGTTGGTTTTACAAATACATGTTTGATTGTATGAGTGAGCGCTTTGGATCGACAATTAAATGAATGGGCCGCCATTCAAAGCTAAATTCCCTCCCCTTGCGTTGTTGTTGGTACTAGTATATGTACGGTATATGCACACCAGGTCTATGCTTTACAATACACTGTAATTGTTTCCAGAGTGACCCTGTGATGAACATTCTGAACACCATCTTGGTGCTGATTGGCCTGCTGTTCCTGACCTTGGCGGTGATGACCTTTGCCCTCTGTCGGTGGAACCCCAGGGCGTCCAACGTGGCCCGCCTGAACCTGTGTGTGTGTCTGCTGCTGGCCCACACCCTCTTCCTGCTGACACAGAACTTCATCCGACGAATCAAAGTGCACCAGGTGTGTGTGTGTGTGTGTGTGTTTGTGCATGTGTGAGAGAGATGATTACCATCCACCATCCTCTGTCTCTGTCTGCTCTATGTCTGATTCTCTCTCTCTCTCTCTCTCTCTCTCTCTCTCTCTCTCTCTCTCTCTCTCTCTCTCTCTCTCTCTCTCTCTCTCTCTCTCTCTCTCTCTCTCTCCCTTTAGGTTCTGTGCAGCGTACTGGCTGGAGTCTTGCACTATCTCTTCCTCTCTTCATTCGTCTGGATGTTCCTAGAGGCCATGATGCTCTTCCTGTCAGTGCGGAAGCTCAGGCAGGTCAAACCTAGCGAGAGGGCGTGGCTACAGTGGAAGATCTCCCTCCCGATTGGCTACGGGATTCCACTAATCATTGTAGGCGTGTCTGCTGGAGTGAACCCTGAGGGACACGGCAGTGAGAAGTAAGTAGATAGGACACACATAACATACAAGCAACCCTCAATGAACATAATACAATACCAAAAGTAACCTAGTGCATCCTATCAAAGAGACATGGTGTGTAAGAACCCAAAACGTAATAACTGCCCCTAACGTAATGATTGCCCATAATGTCATAATTTGGGCCCATTTGAAACGTAATAAAGCCCATAACGTAATAACTTGCCCATAACATAATAACATTCTGTGCTATAGGGTCAAGTCTAGACAGGGTGAAATGGCATTTAGTCATCATGCTGCAAAATGCTGGAACCAACTTCCTGTCCAAATTAGAACTGCCCCAACAGTATCTTGTTTTAAAAAGAAATTAAAAACAGCTTCATCCCCATTTGCCTTTGGTAATAGTTAGTTAATTACATACTATCTATAAAACAATACAGTTTCTTATTCTTCTCTTTTCTATATTAGCACACTGAATGACATCTATGTATGATAATGTGCTATATAAGTCATTTGGATTGATTGATTTATATTGACATCGTTATTACATTATCAAAGCTTTTTTAGTGTATGGCCAATAACTTAATAACCTGCCCATACTGTAGTAACTTATTACGTTATGGGTAGAACGTTATTACGTTATGGGTAGGGAAGTGTTAATACGTTATGGGCAAGTTATTACGTTATGGGCTTTATTACGTTTCAAATGGGCCCAAATTCTTATGTTATGGGCAGTTATTACGTTATGGGCAGTTATTACGTTTTGGGTTCTTACATGGTGTCACATGAAGTGACAGGGGTACTAAATAAGAATAGATTGTTAAATATATGATAAAGGAGTATAGAATACATGACAAAAAGTAACTAGATTGATAAATACCTAGTAAAATAAGACTCTTGTCTAAGGAATTAAAAACAGTAAAAACAGTGAAAAACAGTAAAAACAATAAATAACATGATCAGATAGGCCAACAGAGAATCATAGCCTGTGTTTGGACGCTATTTTATTAATTTCTCTAATTGCAGAATGGGAGTGAAAAACATAATTTTTTAAATCGCCAAAGGATTCAATGTGTCAATTCAATCTAGTCAATTAAGTCAATATGGAATTTTGAAATGGCTACATTAGATTAGTGATAAGATAGGCAATTTTCATGCTGGCATGACAATAAAGTCTGTTCTATTCTTCTTCTATTCTATTACAGCAACTACACCAAGCCAATATCAGTTGTGTTACCTTATCTTAGCATAGTGCTGTATTCTTAGAAATCCATTTAAAAATAACATGCTGCCAGACTCAGAATTAGTTTCTTCCTTCTGCACTTATTCAACTCGAGGGACTGCGGGGACTTACATAGTTTCACATGGGGGTGGGGTAGCCCTTTAACAATGCCAAAGTTAAGTTAATTGTTATCATGTTTCACCTCAACTAGCTGCTGGCTAGTGGAGGGCTTCACATGGAGTTTCCTTGGCCCTGTTTGTTTCCTCCTCATTGTGAGTATAAAATTCCCTTTGCTCCCTTTTAAATTCTCTCTCTTTTTTTCTTACTCTCAATCATCACTATTTGTCTACTCTTTGCAGGTCAACACCATCCTCTTTCTCACCATCCTCATCACCATCCAGTCAACTCTGAAAGAGGCTCGCAGCGACGTCTCAAAGGTCAAATACACCAGGTGAGAGGCGAGGGAAGATACAACACCTGGTAATGTAAAAGAATACACAAATACTGGCCTGGGGTGCATTTCTCGAAAAGTATTAGTTAGCCAGTTGGCAACTCGGTAGTTGGCAATGGGAAATTGCATTGCAATCAACAACGTAGCTAATGTAGTTAGTAACTATGGTTTAGAGAAAAGCACCCCCAGAAGTGTAGAGTATTCACTCTGGCCTCACACAGTAGGAGTGGCACTGATTGTCTAACTAACTATGTCTGTAGGGTTCTGCTGTTCAAACTGACAGTCCAGTTCCTCATCCTGGGTTGCCCCTGGTTACTGGGCATGGGGGCAGCCACAAGTCGGGTTCTAGAGGTTCTCTTCCTGTTCCTCGCCTCGCAGCAAGGAACCGCCATCTTCCTCATCCACTGCCTCCTCAACACAGAGGTAGGGGCACGCACACACACACGCACGCGCGCACGTGTGCACACAATGTCCAATACTTCCAGGTGTCTGTTTTCATCAAGCCCAAAAAGCTTCAAATCCAAGAGTGGCAAGGCAGGAAGCAAAGATAAGGGAGGGCGAGGGGAAATCAGAAGTGCGCCCGCCTCCTCTGAGAGCCAAAGTAGAAGAAGTAGAAGTTTGAGAATCAAACATGACATTGCAATCTTATTGCATTTATAAAATACAAGATGACTGATTCTCTGACTTGAGGGCATTATTGTGTTTACCATTTGGCCTTGCAAAGCCTGTGTGACTGAGGGTTCAATCTTATTGCTCAAGTAAGAAAGAAAACCACAATGGGTCTTTGCGTGGCGAAAAGTCCACAGATGCCACATCAATGTTGAGCCTTACAAACTTAACTCCCTCTCTCCCTCTCTCTTGTCTGTCTCTTTCTGTCTGTCTCTTTCTGTCTGTCTCTGTCTCTGTCTCTGTCTCTGTCTCTGTCTCTGTCTCTCTCTCTCTCAGGTGCGTTGTCAGTACAGGAAGTGGTGGAAGAGGTTCGGTCCGTCCAGCAAGCAGCCAGAGTCAGGAACAGGAACAGGAACCGTCTCCATCAGTCTGACCCAGCAGCCAAGCAGGGACACTTGAGCACACGCAGGCATGCACATAGAGTGTACAAAATCGTACCTTTTATTTATGAGTAGCCAAAAATGTGTGTAATGCTTTGCTAAAAGAAATTGGAAAATGTATTTTGAGTGATGCCAAACTTGAGCTGATGTTTTGTTCTATGATTTTCAAAAAAGTGCAGATTTTTTTTCCTCTGGGTATTTTTTCACATATTTTCACATTTCACAGGACATAATCCCTTTTAAGTGAACCAAACTCAGTCCTCTGTAAGTGGACCAAAGACGTAACCAACTGAAAGATAACTCCATTTGTCCAATAGTTCCATTTGACTTCATATTGTGAGTGTTTTGCAAAGAAGGGTATTTTTTCTTGTACCACTACTAGACTTTTATACTAGACCTCATTTTGATCACACAGCGTCCTCTAGAGCTCTCCTTTAGTTATTACACCTAGTCACAGCTGTAACAAAGAAACTGGATCTAACCAAGAAGCGTCATTTTGTTTCTTTTCCGGTATCCACTTTATGTCGGGTGAACGCCCCTTTAGGAGACCTTCGGTTAGGAGACCTTCGGAGTCCTGAGGTTGAGAATAAATCAAGTCCCCTTAGCGCTGTAGATGGCGGTAGCGCGCGTCTTGAGCAAACACCTCAAAAATAGAAGAAGAAGGAGGGGACAACGCCCCCTTAGGAGACCCAACTTGAGCCCACGCTTTTGCATTGAGTGGGCGTGGTTTGCGTAATCTTTCTCTTATCCAGTATTTTTGGCTGTAACTTGTCAGGACTCTGTAGCAAACTGTACTGAGACCACCTCAACAAAGGGCTCAGTATGGTTCCCTTCTGAGGGATGTAGGAAAACACAAAATGCTGAGCCATGGGTCTGAGCTTGCTTAAATGGCTCAAAGGGACCAAGTTTGAAAATGCCCACAGCATATAACCCGAGATGATGTTTTGTTATTCAAGTTGCATGTTTCACTAATTATGTGAATGTTTTTGTTTTGGCAGCTTCTTTGATGTTTTTTTCTCTCATTTTAACATAGGATTTTATTCTTTGGACAATTGCTCGCTCAAGATCATCAAACATAAATTCTAAATTGGAGGTTAACTTGAGGATGTGGCAGGAAGATGGTTTCATACATAAAAATAATGATATATTTGTATGTTTGTAAAACGCAAGTGTGTTTTAATCTAATTTGGTTAGAATCATTACGTGCAACCTGAGTCAAAGTATTGTTATTTGAGTTTCAAAAATAAATTATTTTGCTTTTGTTCCAAGTTCTGTAGCGGAGTACGTGTCGAAAACAAGGTATTGCACAATTGCATAGAATGCCCTATATTATATTATATTATGTTATATTATATTATATTATATTATATTATATTATATTATATTATATTATATTATATTATATTATATTATTCATTATATTATTCATTATATAATACATTTCATAGCTTTGATGATGGATAACGCTAGGGATACATTCGCTTGGCGTCTATGGTGTCCCTAGCGTAAGGAACAATAGCTAGTGAGTAATAAAAAACTAGCCAATATGGCTAGTAAAGAAAAAAGAGGGCCTATACTGTATCATGTGGAGGGGGCCCGTTTCTTCAAGTAGGGCCCATGTAGAACCCCGTATCGTATGGGCCCCCCTGCCTCGCGGGGGCTGCGGGGGTATACTCTACGCCCCTGTGTCAGGCTCTGTCATGCACACCCGCTGCAGGCATGCACACACAGACACACAAACACACACACACACACACACACACACACACACACACACACACACACACACACACACACACACACACACACACACACACACACACAGACACACAAACACACACACAAATAGCCAGATAGGCTGATGATAAAATTACAAACAGCAGGACATTAAAATGGCACATCAACAGAATGACATCACATCACTGGATTCCTGAACTGCTGTCTCTACTGTTCAGTACTGTTGTGAGTAAGCTATAAAACCTTCAACTACTAACTTGCAGTATTGTGTGTGTGTGTGTGTGTGTGTGTGTGTGTGTGTGTGTGTGTGTGTGTGTGTGTGTGTGTGTGTGTGTGTGTGTGTGTGTGTGTGTGTGTGTGCACGCATGTGCGTGTATGTGACAGAGAGAGAGAGAGAGAGAGAGAGAGAGAGAGAGAGAGAGACAGAGAGAGAGAGAGAGAGAAAGAGAGAGAGAGAGAGAGAGAGAGAGAGAGAGAGAGAGAGAGAGAGAGAGAGACAGAGAGACAGAGAGAGAGAGAGAGAGCCCTCTTGACCGACACAAGCTAGCCAATGACCCCCTTAGCGTTAAAATTACATTTTGCAAAAGCGCCCCCAATTGCAATTGAGCACCCCAGTGTTAGCCACCTCAAAACCCCCCTTGGCCTCCCTAACATCCCTGGGAGGCTGTAGAGCCCCCATTGAAAAACACTGAAGTGGGGAACTTATGCCAAATGGATATATTAAAATCATGTTTTTTTCATCAAGATTTTCATATGACAGTGAGAAATATATAGATTTTTTGGTATATTTTCTCCTGCAAGTGGCCCCTTTTGTCGTTGGTTAAGCTAGTGTGAATTAAGCAAAAAATGTACATGGCATTTACAGGTAATGTGTATGATACAATTACTTTCTTTGTAGCCTATGCTTCATACATACATACATATAAATACATAATGTATTGTATGTATATGTATGCAACGTAACCTCTGGACAAGGCTGACTGCAGGTACAAATATGTGTTTTTCTTCAATTACGTAAAATATGCAAGGTAGAAAAGTAACATGACCTCCGGACAGGGCTGACTGCAGATACAGGAAGTAACTAGTCACACTTCATCAGCAAACAAAAGCCCATCAGTCACACTTGGCGAGAGTGGCTGCCAAGATGAGGACCCTTTCCATGATCTCTCTCTGTCTGGTAACAGGTATGTTAACATGGAAATAATACGCCTATGTCATTTTCATATGAACTATTTTTGTGTCTGCCTTTCTTTCTTTTATGTCGACGTGATGTCTCTCAATCAGAATCGTTGGTCTTCATAGTTACAGAGAACTGCAAATGTGAGCGGCTAACATTCCTTATTATGTATTTTCATTTAATTTAAACGGCTAATGGATACAATACGATGCGATACCATGATAATTTATTGTCAGTTTACACTGAGATTAATTTTGCATCCAAGACTCGTTTAAGACAGGACATAGGCCTACACATAACATCACAAGACTAATGGTGGGCAAATGGTGGAATAACTACTAGTGCAAATCTAACTGTTCCTACAAGTGTAGGGTCAGCCCTCTCTCAACTGTTAAGGAGCTTGTTTTCAAAAGGCCAGGGTGCTACCTTATATTTCTGGTCATTGACTCCATTAAATGTTTCAGTGGCTATGTTTACATGAGATATTTAATTCAGAATTAACTCACTCTAATTCTGAATAAAGCTTAATTCCACTTTGAAAACATCATGTAAACACTTAACAATTCGGAATTAAAAGAAAGATCAAAGTATACTCGATGGCACTATTTAATTCTGAATGACTAATTCGGAATTAAAAATGTCATGTAAACATAGCCATTGTCTTGTTGACTCTCTATCGAGCTCTAGCTTGTTATGCTCTCTTTTGTAGTTGTCAGTGTGTACAGTGAAATGTAGCCTAATCTAATGTCATGAAATGTATTGTAATGCATGTGAGACAGTAATACAAGTCCAATCCATAGGAATATAAATACTCTCTGTAACTTTTTAAGAACTCTGTTCTTTTGCCCTGTCTTTATTTATTTTAGTCATTCGCACCAACTCTTTACTCTACCAACTCTATGTGCACATGATACCAGAGTGTTGCATGCGAGTGTGGGTTTGAGCATGTGTCTGTGTGCATGCAGTTTATTAATAGAAGCTGACATCTTTGTGGTTAGTATGTTGTACATGACATTCTTCCTGTAGGCATGCCATTTACAGGTCATCAGAAGTCAAAGAGGAAAGAGGGTTTTAAAAAAAACCCTCTGCCACATGCATTTCTCATGCTTGTAGTGTTCTTGTCAAATCAATATTCAGGGGTGCTGTAGGGATGTGCTAAATAACTGAGTATAAGTAATGGTTGCTATAGGGTGAATTCAGGTAAATTGGGCCACTCTTTGGCAAATTCAGGAAGACTGATGCAATCTGAGGAAGAACAAAAGATTACCCAAAGTTAAGTTTGATTGCATAAAGTGACCCATAATCTTCCATTTCATGACAAAAAAATAAGGTGGTTAATGTAGAAATTATGCATTTTTACAAGTTTTAGTGACAGGTGTGTCATCCTGGATGGAAAGAATGCATTCTGGTAAAATGGGCCACCTATTCAGGTAAAATAGGCCACCTATTCATTCCAACGGTAAAATTAAGAATTGCACAAAAGAAAAACTTACCAAATTACCTGAAAGGGACGGCCCATCTTACCTTAGCATCTTCAGCTAAAATGGGCCGAAGTTTTTTTTTTTTTACATTTCTAGGTATTTTAACATCACAATGATGCCACAACTATGTTTTTTCCAGATTAAAGGCACATATTCAAACCTAAAAACATATCTGTTTTTCCAGTTTTTATCACATCTGAAAACAACATCATCCTTATTTTATGTAGACGATTTCTTATTTTGGCAAGACTGAAAATTTACTTTCTTCTGTCACTCTCCATATGAGGGTTCCCCCTGCCCATCAAAAAGTGTCATGCTATTCAAATGACTTTAAACAGATAGAGTCGTAATGTTGCAACAATTTCAGTACATTTGTGGTGGTTGGTCTGTAGAATGAAAAGAAATGAGACACCCAATGCTTATCCGGCCCACTTTACCTGATGGCCCAATTTACCTGAACGCACCCTACATAGTGCGCCATCCACAAGAATGGAATCTTCTATCTCTCCCACTTAATTTCGTCTGGTATTCGTTTTCCTGTCCAGTAAAAGCAAAATGCCCTCTTAATAACTACTAAAAAACCCAAAAATGGACTACTGCCCAAACAAACGTTATCATCTAGTTGCAAAACAAGGGTGTAAAAATCCAACTATTGGTGAAGAAAACATGGTAATAAATTCAAACAGACTGGACAGTAAAACTGAAAGTCAGAGGCGTAAATTGTAAGTGCGTGTGTGTGTGTGTGTGTGTGTGTGTGTGCGTGTGTGTCTAAGATTAAGACAGAGTTGGTGTTGGTGTTGGTGGTGTGTGTGTGAGGGAGAAGAGCGCATTTCTACATTTCTTCATTTCTACTCATTCTATAACAGAAAAACAGATACTTTGACAAGCCGACTTTATGAGAAAGAAAAAAAAAGGAAGAAACACCCTGAGACTTCCGCCACACTAGTAGAGAGGGACAGTGCTGGTTGTGTGTGTGTAAGAAAAGATTCAAAGGTCATTCTTGAGAGAGGCTGGCTGTGGGAAAGAGGAAGAAAGGCCCTGAGATCTCCGACACACTAACACCTTCACCCTTTTGCATGTACACAAACCAAACACTCACACGCACACATATGAAGCCTGCTTACTGGGCTATAGACCTGTATAATATTATATTATTATAATATATTACATTGGCCCTGCCGTGGCCTAACGGTGGGGCACTGGGTTGCTGTGCCAGCGACCCGGGTTCTATTCCGGCCCAGGTCATTTGCCGATCCTTCCCAGTCTCTCTCTCCCCACTTGTGTCCTGTCTCTCCTCCACTGTCCTCTCGAAACAAGGGCAGAAAAGCCTTAGAAAAAAATATGTATTACCGTATATTATATTATATTACATTATATTATATTAATATACAGAGTTCATTGTGAAAAACAAACTTTCAAAAGGATGCATGATAGCTATGATACACACTCATTGGCCTGCGTCAACAGCTGACTAGCTCCGTACACCAACCAAGCATTCATTTTTCACCCTCAGACCACTTACACACCAGAGCGTGGTGTGGTGGCAGACAGCGAGAAGACGGTCTTTCCGTCAAGTCTCAAGCGGTGTGTTCTACTCTGCTTTTCACACTGACCATGTCAGTGTGCGTGGCAGGTCCTGTTCAAATTCCCCACCACAGCCAAATGCAAATGCAGTCTCCAGTTGGAGACTGGCCAGTGGCCAATGTTTTTTTTTAGAGGGGCACATACCCTATAATGGCAAAAAGTTCAGCACTTATAATTTTCATTATATTTTATACATTAAATATTACAGGTCTTTTTTTTCAAAGCATGACACACCCAGTAATGTAGTAAGAAGGACGAAAAGAAGAAAAAATTATAGTGAGTAAATTAGTCCTCAGGTACTAAAAGGAAAAGGAAAACAACATGAACGTACAGTGGTAAGGGAGAAAGAAGAAATGCGCATTGTCTATTTTAATTGGTCTCAAGATCCTGTAAAGCATGTGTCTTAAACGCATGATGAATCAAATACAGTCGCACATACAAGCAAGTACAAAGTGTGGGGCCAATACAGAGTACAGCAGTATTCAAGGAATTTAGAACTGATAAAGTGCAGTAATATATCAATTGTTGTGGACCCAATATGCCACTCAGGTTCTGGTAGCATTTGGAATAGTTTCAGAGCCGCCCATGCAGTGGGCACAACAACAATGTGTGTGTGTGTGTGTGTGTGTGTGTGTGTGTGTGTGTGTGTGTGTGTGTGTGTGTGTGTGTGTGTGTGTGTGTGTGTGCGTGTGTGTGTGTGTGTGTGCGCGCGCGCGTGTGTGCGCGTGAGTGTTTGTCTATGTGTGTGTGTGTGTGTATGTGCATGCATGCATGCGTTCGTGTCTGCCTGTGTGTGCATGCATGTTTATGTGTGTGTGTGTGTGTGTGTGTGTGATCTCTCTGACAGGCCTGTACCTGGATGCTACTGTGGTAGTGAGTGGACCAACAGGATGTGGTGAGGGATTTAAACCTGGAGAAGATGAAAAATGTAAAGGTAGGATAATGCAGAATAATCAACACTGCCATGATGCTATTGGCTGATGACATAGCATATACTGTGTGTGTGTGTGTGTGTGTGTGTGTGTGTGTGTGTGTGTGTGTGTGTGTGTGTGTGTGTGTGTGTGTGTGTGTGTGTGTGTGTGTGTGTGTGTGTGTGTGTGTGTTTGTGTGTGCATACTTGCGTAAGTAGGTAGGCAGGTGTGTATGTGTCATCAATGTATCTTTACCAACATGTTTCTCAATAAGTAGTCTTTATTAATTCATTGTTGTTGTTACTAGGGATGCATGATGTCAAAAATTTCGGCCGATACCGATATCCGATATTGATATTCCAGTTTTGGCTGATAACGGATATTAACCGATACCGATGTTTTTTTGGTTTTTTTTAAAGAGATGACCATGATGCAAACCAACTGATTTTTTGAATGTCCTCTTATTTCCAAAAACACTGTTTAACTCCCTGTGATAAAATTAGATAAAAAATAGAGACAAACTAGAAGAGATACAATGAAAGTCACCGTCAAGTCCAATCTTTTAGAACCGTAACATATTAAAAAAAACATCGGCCCAGTTTTACCCATCAGACCGATGTCCGATGTGTTGAGAAATACATCTGGCCGATACATCGTGCATCCCTAGTTGTTGCCCTGACGCAGATGGGCCCGTCTGTACATTCACTATTTGCTGAAATGACCTACAGTATGTAACAGAAGCGAGTACACCCCTCAATTTTTGCAAATTCATAAGTATATATTTTCGTAGGACAACATTAAAGAAATTTCACTTGGTCACAATGATTAGTGCCCTGTTAACAACATATATAACCGCTTAAATGTGTTGTTCACTCAGAAAAAAAACAAAATACTGTACAGCCAACATTTGACAACATCTAACAAAAGTGAGTGCAGCCCTGGTTAAAATCCTGTGGAGAGTGTCTGAGAAGGGGCCGTGTTGGCCCGAAATGTCTTGAAATGAAAAGGTATTCATGGTCAGGTCATCTGTGTGCATTTCAACCTTGCCTTGCCTTACCTTACCTTGCCTT
The DNA here is from genome assembly GCF_034702125.1 of Engraulis encrasicolus. Lineage (NCBI taxonomy): Eukaryota > Metazoa > Chordata > Actinopteri > Clupeiformes > Engraulidae > Engraulis > Engraulis encrasicolus. The sequence goes on along the minus strand of NC_085857.1, from coordinate 47,950,174 downwards.
GCCCTAAAAATAGATAGGTGTGAGATTTGAATGAAATCCTATGGAGAGTCATGATCTGCTTCAGTAGTCACTTTTTTCTTTTCTTTTCTTTGTTACTTTTTCAAACAAAAGACACCGGGGCACAGCAGCTCAATGCCCGGGCACATGCCCCTGTAAAATAGGTCTCCCGACACCGATTCATTCATTCATTCATTCACTCATTCATTCATTCATTCATTCATTCATTCATTCATTCATTCATTATTCTCATACAGTTCCATGATGTATTTCAGATGATAATGAATGTGAACAGGAGCCTTCCATCTGTGGAGATCATTCCTATTGCTATAACGCAGCAGGAAGCTACCACTGTGTCTGTCACAAAGGATACCGCTCCTCTAAAGTGACTTTCACAGCAGAAGACTCCAAATGCCAAGGTTAGTGCATGTCAGACCAAGACCAGTAACACACACACACACACACACACACACACACACACACACACACACACACACACACACACACACACACACACACACACACACACACACACACACACACACACACACACACACACACACACACACACACACACACACACACACACACACTTCTTTCTGTGCCAGTCAGTAGACATATAAAGGAGTGTTTTCTGAAGGGCAGAAATCCCTGTGGCCCTGCTCAAAAGTGCACAAACAGACATGCATCCTACGGGTATCCTTAAATCCTTGACTTGACTTGTGTTTCTGTGTGTTTGAGAATGTGTTAATTACAGATGTGGATGAGTGTGTGGGGAGTCCTCTTGTGTGTGGTCCAAATGGCACCTGTACAAACACACCTGGCAGCTACACATGCGCCTGTCCTCCAGGATTTAGCAACCATGGTATCAACATCATACCTTGTAAAGGTGAGGATGGCGTTCAGATCTGCTACTACTGTAGCAGGAGTGAAGTTTTCGTGGGTTGGTGTTTAGTGCGTGTGTGTAGCCTATGACCCTTTCCAATACATGATTGGGTCTTATACTTGGATCTTTAGTTTGTTTCTTATATAAAAGTGTGTGTGTGTGTGTGTGTGTGTGTGTGTGTGTGTGTGTGTGTGTGTGTGTGTGTGTGTGTGTGTGTGTGTGTGTGTGTGTGTGTGTGTGTGTGTGTGGTGTGTGTGTGTGTGTGTTATTTACAGATGTGGATGAGTGTGTTATGAGTCCTCTTGTGTGTGGTCCAAATGGCACCTGCACAAACACACCTGGCGGCTACACCTGTACCTGTCAACCAGGGTTTAGTAACCATGGCAACAGCAACAATGCACCTTGTGCAGGTGAGGATGTGGTTCCAAACTTCCTTTGTCCTTTAGTGCCTTTGATTCACAGATTTCGCTCTGTCTTTTAGATGTGTTTCCCTTTTATTTATAAACATTTGGAGGAGCACATGCAGGCAGGGGCTAGAAATGCCAAGTGGCTAGTGGCTAGAAATGCCAAGTGGCTAGGTTCCACTGGAGCACTGTACAGTGTATGATAAGGTTTTCCCTCTGAAAACAAATCTTCCTAAAAAAAAAATCTAAAAGCTATTTTTAAAACTCTGTTTTGATGTATGTAAATAAACAGAGAAAATCGGAAACTTGAATGGCTTTCTCCTTTCTGTGCACAGGCTTTACATATTTATGACAGCATATTTATGCAGATTACAAAATTACGTTACACTTAGCTGATGCTTTTATCCAAAGGGATTTACAGTTATTTACAGGAGGATATGTGGGATATTTCTGGGCCAAAAATGATACAACTAGAAAGTTTAGGGTTAAGGTTAGGTTTAGGTTTAGGGTTAAGGTTAAGGTTAGGGTTAGGGTCGGTTGTCATGGCGACAAACCAAATGACGTACGACATAAGTAGAACCCCAGGCCGAAAGGGTATGAAACTAGTGAGTCCCGTTGTATCCTCCTTCATCTTCTCTTGGCATGTAGTGACGGCTTGTGACGCCGGTGATGGCTTGCATAAAATGTGCGCTACTGCCATCTACAGTGCTAAGGGAACTCCATTTATTCTCAACCTAAAGCCTCCAAAGTGCTCCCACAGTGGGTTTACATACAGTGTTGAATCTCGCCCTCCAACCCGTGCCTGCAGTTCACCTAGGGAGTGCTGTCGAGACAGCAGAGCTCATAAGGCTGGCGCTAATAACTGACAATTGTGCTCGCTGTCGGCTGAAACTTGACAATATTATCCAATATCCAATGTGGATTTCAATTAAATGTACAATCACCTGGGAGTTATGTCCTTCTGATTTCCTACAGCTTTGGCATTTATGAGTCTGGCTCCGCTAGCATCTTGCTAACAAAATTGCTTTACAGCCGTCGTGTTCACAGCAATGCAGCCGGCCGACCAATCCAAACGCAGTGTGTGAAGCTACTCGTGATGTCATACTGACAATAAAGACGTATTTTACAAACATCCAGCGAGTTTAAACATTCAAACTAAGTGCTGTTTGAAAGGATAATCTATCCTGCCTTTTGGAAAAATAAAATGAAACGATGATACCAATTCTCTCCCAAAGCAATGGCAGCATCGTGGTTGAGCTCCATGGGACCCCATTCATTTCAACAGCCTCTGCGCTCCTTGGCGCTCCTCTGCGCTGTCTGGATGGCGCCACTTAGTGGACAGTACCACCCGGAAAAAGTCGCGAGATTCCTCTCTCGTACTACCCATAAACACTCTCTGGTGCTCCTAACCAAAGGTCTCCTAAAGGGGCGTTCACATTACATCACATGGATCCAGGAAATGCACAGGCTTGAATCATCTTACCCTACTAAGAAAATCTTTGATGCAACCCTCTTGTTTAAAGTCTGTGTCCTGAACCATTAGGCCACGGCTGCCCAGAGGTGTAAATTAAGATATTTTGGAAGAAAAATGTTTGCTTATCAAAATAGCTGGCTGTAAAAGTCCCCCATATTTTATTGTAATTAAGGTATGCAGATACACAATACATACTTGTAATAAGGTCACACAGTTTTGTGTTCATCATGTGTTTTTTTGTAGAGCTGGTAACCATGCTGAAGGATTGCCAGGTAATGTTTGAAATGAACACTACGTCACACATTTCACTACCTCTTGCATATTTTACTAATGCACTGCTATGACTAATGCACTCCTATATGGCAATGTCAGGCAATGATTTCTCAAGGCAATCACAATATTATTGATTCTGTGTATGACTGTTCTAATTGATTCATGTAATGGGCTTTGACTGTACTGCCTGGCTAAAGTGAAGGAGCTCAGCTAATATCATTATGCAAACCGACTTGTCAATGCTGGGACTTTGGCGACTTGTCCATTTTCACAATTGTCAGGTTAAATGTTTACAAGAATGTGTTAACAAAAATGCTTGCTGCCGTGATTCCTGAAGGTTATTTTTTCTTAGGGCGCTGATGTGGATTGTAAACTGGACTTTCTGAATGCATCAGCATCCACTACTCTGCCAGAGAAGGTAAGGTCTGCTGTGTGTGACTGATTCATTATGCGCAATGTGATTGATAGATGGATAGTTGATTGCATTGAAATTATATTAAAGTAATATAATTTAAGTTTGGTGGATATTATTTTACACATTAGACACTTTGTAGCCACCATAAACAAACTTGATATATTTTGTCATCAGACTAGTACAGGAACAGAGACCAGGTAATACAAATAGAATGCATCAAATGTACATTTAAGGGGGTATTTTGGTCTTTTTGCATGTCTCCCCATAGACAGTGTGCAGTGTCCTGGATGTTTTGCTGGACTCTCCTCCAGACATTCTGGCCTCCAAGGGAGATGCTGTGCTTCAGTCCACTGAGGACCTGGTGTCCACCTTGGTCAAGCCCACAGCCACTCAGTCCAGCACAAACTTCACCACTAACACCACAGGTACATTATAGCCCAACCATAACCTCTCATCACCAATATAACAGGTAGTCCAATCACCACTCAATCGAGCACACATGTTTCCACCAACACCACATGTACAGTAGATCATACTGCCGTACAATTTCAGAACGAAGTAACTCAAAAATGTTCGAAATTGAGTTTAGACCGAAAATGGGCTACTACCTCCTTTGTCTTGTGTCAAAAAATGTTGGTTCAGCTTTGTCCCGTTTCAGAAAAAAACTGCAAAAACGGATGTTACTGTGTTTTTTTGTTTTAAGAGGCTATGTGGGTTACAAGGTAACACACTTATCCATTGAACCCGTGGTTTGGGAGTAGACAGTAATACCACAACAGAACGCAGTAACTTCATTTTTCAGGTAAAAAGTCATGAGAATGTTGATTTTTTTTCAGTTTTTTCCTTGTGTGCATAAATTTCCACCATAAACAAGTAGGCCTATTATATGGATGTGTCATCATCACTTTACCTCCAACACAGTTGCCCGGCTGGAAAGGAAACTTTAACAACTTTTTTCTCAGTTTACCCGGAAGAAGAGATAATGCATTCTAATTGTAGGGCAGTGTAGACCACCCTCAGTCTCCTCCCAGTCCAATACAAATATAAACAGTATAAACATCACTGTTATGGTAGTGCTCTCGTACCCAGTCAAGCAGAAACTTCAGTGTCTCTTTTTTGTATAGGAAAAATAAAATAAATTATATGATGTGTTCTCCCTTTTGTAATGTTACTCCTCAGAGGTGAAGATCCTGAGTGTTGGACCAAATACCTCTCTGACTGCAGTGCCTAAACTGGTGACTGCAGATGTCAGTGTTGACATTGATCTCCTGGGCATCGCTGACAACAACAATGGTACCCAAATTTCACTCACTGACTTACACACACACACACGCACGCACGCACGCACGCTCGCTCGCTCGCTCACTCACTCACTCACTCACTCACTCACTCACTCACTCACTCACTCACTCACTCACTCACTCACTCACTCACTCACTCACTCACTCACTCACTCACTCACTCACTCACTCACTCACACACACACACACACACACACACACACACACACACACACACACACACACACACACACACACACACACTGAACACTCCTGGTGTAAATTGACCATTTACTGTATTTATTTGTCTGTTCATGTAAGGCATATTTTTCCAGCAGAATCAGAATGATAAGTAATGGTTTGACAGCATGTAAGTGGCAAGGAGTTGTTGAAAAGTACTACTGAATAATCTTATCTTCATCTGTCAAATGATAATGCTCAGGTTCAGCATCCGTGGTCATCATAGTGTACAACAACATGCATGAGGCTCTCAATGCCGCCTTCTTCAAGACCCCAGACAACAAAATGACAGACATGATCTCCAAGGTTGTGTCCGTCATCTTGCCAAACACACTCGACAAGACGATACCGACTCCGATCAACATCAGCATACCACATCTTGAGGTGCCATTTTAAATTGTTTTGCAATGCACTGCATGCAAAGAATAACCTATACAGCGTGGAAAGGCATCAATGTCCTAACATGTCATATTACCATGCTAACTGACTCCAAGATAAATCCTCTTTAAACCTTTGATGACCAATTAGGATATCTCTACATGGCATTCCTGCAATAACATTTTTCAGAAAGGATGTATCTATTTTATTTAGTTAATTAGTTACTTAGTTATTATTATGAATGGTAGTATAGTATACTATAGTAGTAGCAGTAGTGGTAAAATTATTGTTTTATCATAATTAGTATGGCAAGCATACTATTGTTAGTCCTCCATTTCTTTTCATTATTATTAATTTCATTCTTCTTCTACAATCCATTACTTTTACAATAGCGTTCACGACAGAAAGTCTGCTGCTCGGTGTGCCGATTTGATCTTGTACATGTATTTTGTTTTGGGGTACCTCGAACCCTCTAGCGCCACCAACAGGTCAAAGGAGAAAGTATTGTAACTTTTGAACCACTGATCTGATTTTTAAAAACTTTGCATCCCTAGACGAATCCAACATACCCTATGACGTCATTTTCCACCAGGATAGTCACACAATCTCTGTCCGATTGTCACGGAAATGTTATGAGGGCATCTTCAGACTTATATATACACCTCTACCCAGAAATTCCTAGAAAGATTGATTAAACCGTCTTCAAACAAGAGCTGATCAAAGTTGGTGGCGAAGACGCCAAAAAGGAAGTGAGCTCATATCTCGGCAACGGCTACATGTATCAAAACCCAATTTTATACCCATTATCAACACTATCCCCAGAGGATACATAATGATTTTAGTGCAAATCCGCCTATAGAGGGCGCTACAATAAGCATAAATGTGTTTTGGCCCATATTGAGCTCCGATTATCACATTCTTGGCATCACTGGAATCCTTGGGTCAAGACGAATCCAACACTAGGGCTGAGTACCGATCAGAATTTTTCGCTTTCGGTTCCAAGTCCAGAACCTTCGTTTCGATGCCGGTTCCTGACGGTGCCATTTTCGGTTCCTAATTTATAAACACTGGGGATGACGAAATATTAATTATTAATAAATCCAACCCTATCCATTTCGTGCTGCACGTCTTTGTCTCCGGTGAAAGATGTTCTTCCAGTGATGGGAAGCTACGTGAGGAATCAGAATAATGTGCTAGACAGTCTGAATCTCTGACTAACAGAACTGCCAGATAGAACAAGAGTCAGTAAGCTAATAGAGGTGACGTGAAATATTTTTAATTAGCTTCCATAATGATTCTGCGCTATCCCATTCGCTCCCCTTCATGGTCGGGGAGGGACACGAAAGTCAGGTGCATTGCAATATCAATTTGCTCTGCTGTAATTGTAAAACAGCTGTAACTTTTCACATGGCTTTGTGAATTTACACTTATTGCAGTAGTATAGCTTTGCCAGCAAGACGAAATTCCCCAGCTAAAAAAAAATAGTTCGCTAGGTCAAAAGCGTCGGCCCATAAATTATCCCCACGGCTGTCAGTTACCCTGACGAGCCTGCCACACCCCCACTAGTTATTCTAGTAGCTCAGAGCCGTAGAGGGATCTGCACCAGCTAGAATGTCTTGCTCATTGAACTACCTGCCAGTAGACTACATTTTATGCCAGATAGGCTACCACCAAGAATTCAAGTTCCTTGAAAATACGTGCTCTTGAGCTTCGGACCATAGGCGTGTAATGATTCACGGTGTAGGCCTAATCCAAAAAGTCAGAGAATGCGTGTGCCCATCACTAAAGGGAAAAGGTCCCCAACACTGTTTGATGATTCATGGTGGAGTGAAAGTCAGAAACGTGCCATTACATTTTTGGAAGCACCAAACAGTGTTGCCGACTTTTACTTTCCTCATACAGTAACCATCTGCGTGAGAATGATGCAAGCCTTCGTTTGCACACCTTCTCTTGCTGTTTCTTGATTCGCAGTGGCTGTGTCGAACACAAAGTTTGTATTCTTTGCCGTCTACAAACGCTAGAAATAAGCTACGTAGTTTCTCTCGTAACAGCGTTAGTATCCATTTTTATTGCGTTAACGTTCTGGGGTTTTAAATGCGCAATGATAGGGCCTAAGAAAAATAAAAGTTTGGTTCCGGTTGGTTGTCAGCTTTGGTCATGGGTCGGTCGGATTTTTTTTTTTTTTTTCAAATTTTTTTTTTCATTTTTTTTTTATGTCCGACACCCCCAACCCCCCACATGCGCCAGATTTCGTCATAAACGTTGTTGGAACAATGCCAAGGACGATAGTGGAGTGAGGCCTACAGCTAAAGTTACAATGAAATAGGCATAATAAGCATTAATGAGCCAATTATACTGACCGTCACCGAAATTAGGATATGATACGTAATAGCCTACCGTTTCTGTCAAAACTTGTCCAGCTGTCAGTTGCCTGACACTGCTATTTTAACTCCTGTAGGCATATGTCCCGTTTACTTTTTTGATTCCTTTCCATCATCCGTTGTAGACCATATTTTCATTGGGATGAAGGTTCTGGCTTGCAAACATTCTATTTACTCACTTTTTTGTTTTACGCGAGGATGTAGACACCTGAGGCGAATGTTTTAATGAAGGGTGATTGAGGGGCAACATCGTCATTGCCATTAAATCATTATTGTAGGAAACTGTAGTAGTCCTAGGTCTTCATCGAACAGTCGTATTTGTGGCGACATCATCGTTCATTTCAATTTCATTATTTGGAGGAGGTGCGGAGAGTGAGACAGTGACAGGCGCCCTGCTCCTGTGCAATGGTGGAGGGACAAGCAGAGAGAGAGAGAGAGAGAGAGAGAAAATAACGGGCGCAGGCCAACGGACTTCTTGGTTAACCAAGCCTTGTGGTAAATGAAAGAATGAAGGAAAACTTGGGCAAAGCATTTCCCTTCTCTCATATTAACTTATTTTCCAAGGTATTGACAGTGCTACTTAAGTATTGCTATAACGAAATGCATCTCGTCGAACATGCCGCGCGACTGAATGAAAGCCCCTTTTCTAACACGACGAGACAATATCAATACATTCAAAAATCGTGGATACTCATAATGTTGTCTGTGTGTTGCATTTCGAGGTGGGTGGTCAGGCTGTGTCGGTGTCGGGTGAGGTAAGGCTGACTTATTATTTGACAGGCATTTTCGCCAGGTTCCCAAACTATCCTACATCGTAGGCTATTAGTCTGCAAGAACGCTATGAGGCAAGTTGTTAAAAACTTACGAGCTACAACGACTACCAATTAGCATGTTGTAGCATAATAACTAGCCTATAACGTGACCGAGTAGGTGCGCAACTCTGCAGTGACATTTGGGGTTTTCTAATATCAAGCCGGCGGCCCTTATGGCGCGCGCGTGTGTGTTGCTCCTATGTGGATAGTCATGCGATGCAAATTCAGTAACTTACAGGCAGGTAGAAAGTGAGAGATGGCGAGTTATGGGAATGAAGAAACGTGTTGTGTCTTGTCTATATGAACAACCGTCCACACAACATCGATAACTTTTGTGAGGATTCCAAAAACTCAAAAAAAAAATGTTGGAGTCGCACAAAAAATGATAGGGTCGGTCGGCAACTGGAACCAAAACATTATTTTTTCTAGGCCTAACTGACGTGACGAACATCTGGGAACCGAAACGTGGAACCGACAGCCAAGGCAAGTTTTGATGCCAAGTAAAACCTTAGCCTTTCATTCGGTGGATTAAGGAACCGAATTTCGTAACCCAGTCCTATCCAACACACCCTACGATGTCATATATACCATGGTGGATTTCCTGCTATTTTGACTTTTTCATAAATCAATAGAAATTATGCCCCCCACAATTTTTGTCCGATTGTCATATAACTATTGTCAGACCACCATTGGACTATTCTGCATCTATGCTGAAATTGACGACAAAGACAAACGGGACGTTAGCTCATATCTCAGCAATGCCTTGACAAATCGCAACAAAATTTCTTATACATGATCGCCAGTACACCCAGAGGATACCTATCGATTTTGGTGCAAATCGGCCACTGGGGGGGGCGCTACAGTTTGTGAAAATGTGTTTTGGCCAATATGGCAGATAACAAACAGGAAGTTAGCTCATATCTAGATGGTTAACTGCATGTAGTGTATGCAGGAAGGGCAGCACATGCATGAAGGGCAACGCATGCATGAAAGGCAACTCATGCATGAAGGGCAACGAATTCAAGAAGGGCAAGCATACTTCAGTTAGCAATCTAGTTATAATTGTTATTAATATGACTACCCTCATAATAACAGTACTGTAGGTCAGCAGATATGTCTCAAAACCTATTATTGCAATATTGTTTAAAAACAAAAGTCTGTCCAGAATGCAGATGCTGAGGACGAGGTGTTTTGTGTGCACTGGGAGGCCAATGCCTGGATTCAAGATGGCTGCCATGTCAGTATTACCAAGTCCGCTCACACCGTCTGCTCCTGCCAATACCCTTCAACATTTGCCCTGATAATGACCATGGATCCAGCAAAGAAGGTGAAATATTGTTTTTCCAATACATGTTTGTATGATTGTATGACTGAATGCTTCTATGGTATGGTTACCTTAAGGTCAACAAAATCCCTTAGCTCACTTAAAATTAATTAAAGAAAAAGAGCCGTAGACATACGTTATTAATGATGAAGTTGCGGTGGCTATTAGCATCATAATCAAAATAAATACTTTGTTACATTTTTACACGAACACAAACGTTGTTCAGATTTAGAAAAGTTTTTGGGGCTTCCCAATAAAATGGCAGTCAGTTCCAGTGTATGACACAGTGATGTGGTTGCCTATGTTTCCAGAGTGACCCTGTGATGAACATTCTTAACAACATCTTGGTGCTGATTGGCCTGCTGTTCCTGAACTTGGCGGTGATGACCTTTTCCCTCTGTCGATGGAACCCCAGGGTGTCCAACGTGGCCCGCCTGAACCTGTGTGTGTGTCTGCTGCTGGCCCACACTCTCTTCCTGCTCATACAGAGCTTCCTCCAACGAATCAGGGCACACCAGGTAAACAACTGTCAATGCCATGTTTGTGTGTTTGTCTATATGTTTGTCCTTGTATCGTGTGACAGTGGATGCGTTCCAATATGTGACCTTGCGTCCTCCATTTGTGTTTGTGGCCTCATACCAGGAAGTAATACGTCGTGACAACAGCATTATATTTCAATATCCCGCAAAAGCTCAATTGTAAAGTCATTTTCCCATTTGCAAACTGGATGGTGAATGAAGAATAGTCCCCCAAAAAGTGTTGTGGCTAGGCTGACAGCGAGGAAACTTAATTGTTTTCTTCACGGAGGCGGGGCATCCGCAAAACGTGAGGCCACAACACAAGTGGAGGACGCAAGGTGGCATATTCAAATTCACCCAGTAACTTATTCAGAGTGTAGCCTAATGTCAAAACATTCAATCTCTACATGTCAGTTTGTCTTATTTATTTCTCTCTCTCTCTACCTGTCTGTCTGTCTTTACATTTTAGGCTTTGTGTAAGACCCTGGCTGGAGTTCTGCACTACCTCTTCCTCTCTTCATTCGTCTGGATGTCCATAGAGGCTGTGATGCTCTTTCTGTCTGTACGGAAGCTCAGGCAGGTCAAACCTATCGAGAGTGCGTGGCTACAGGGGAAGGTCTCCCTCCTGATTGGCTACGGGATCCCGCTAATCATCGTGGGTGTGTCTGCTGGAGTGAACCCTGAGGGACACGGCAGTGACAAGTGAGTACATACCAGGGGGTCAGAATTTCGCTGGTTAGCTTCGCTGAATAGCAAGGCACTTCCTCGTTGCCATTTTCACAAATTCACATCATATCTGGTACCACTTCGCTCATAATGATTGGTGGGTGCGCCGTTGCACATGCACAAGTTTAGTACTGGACACACGATTAATATAGGTCAGTGGTTGGGCAGGCTAGAAGACAATGTGCATCCCCGAACAACTTCATCATCCATTTCTGAACATCCATTGCATTGTCTTCCATATAGCTTTCTGGTCAAACTTCCGTCAGTCAGTAATGTGGCACGTAATTGGCTGAGTAAACTGGTACCGGACATGAGCTCCATGAAACTCCATTTTGGAAGCTAACAAATTCGCTCAATTTGGCTGAATTCACTAGCCTAGCATTTCCCATTGAAAGCAATGGGGGCAGGACTTATTCACTGTCTCCAGGTCTTATAATACCTCCATGGTAGATACGGACATGGACAGACGGACAGACAGACAGAATATTTCCTTGCAACTTTTTATAGATGATTAAATGATTAGTTAAGTTAAGATAAGTTAAATGATTGCAGAGTAAGCTTGAATTGTGTTTTTGCAGTGAATGGGAGTTTTTAGCCAAATCAGTGTGTCAGAGGCTATTTTGATCAAAATGAATAAGGAGTCATCTTAAAAAAACGCCCCAGTTGCCTCTGCACTTCCCCTTCACATTAAGCATACAAAACATGGCTAAAGGGTACATGGTTGTTCGAACATGGCGAACAAGCCAGGAGAACATAGCGGAGCTAGTTCTAGATCTAACGCTTGGTGAGTCAGAATGCAAGAACTTTGGACAACTTTTCGTGAAGTTAAAACCAACAGAACAATCTGAAGATCCGATTGTTGACAAGGAGCCAACGCCATCTTCTTCGGTGAATGAACCGGAGAAGGTGCCAAACACTGAGCCACATAGCTCGTAGCCAGAGAGGCGAAATTTGATTCCTGTCGGAGAATTGCTAGGCCAGTTTCCCTGGCTGGCTACGATACGACAAGGGCGAAACTGTGATGCACTGCATATTGCAAAATGTGGAGATGCGATGGCTGGTAACAGTCCGTTTGCCGCTGGCTGCCAAACATCTCGCATTGAAACGTTGCAAAAACGACCGCATAAATAAAACGCTCGACATGCCGTGATAAAAGTTCCCCTCTCCCCACTAAAGCCGGGCATACACTGTGTGATATTTTCACTCGTGGGTCTTAAGCTTCTGCTCACACTGCACGATGGAATTTCACTGTTTAAAAGTTCACAACTCACGACTCACGTCCTCACACTACACGAGCCGACAGTCGGATGCGAGCGAAATGCTTCCACCGTACAACGCGACAGCATGTTTCCCCGGTCTGCAGAGGAGGGAACATGCGCACCTGACGTGGAGATGAGGTCGCGCTCAACAGCGAATCGCACGGCCCTATTAATTTGTGCATGTGAAGTGTCAAATCGGGTCGTAGCACTGCTTTAACCCATTGAGGTCTAAGTGCCCTTGAGAGGGCAATTTGACATGTCTCTAAAAACAAATCTGTAACTCTGTGAGTTTTTGTCATTGAAACACATAAGTTACACCATTAGAAACCTCAGACCTTCCAGATTTCAAATATATATATGTTAAATAAATTATATAGCTGGCCCAATTTAAAGAAAGTGAAAAGAAATCTTCGCATATTCTGTACTCTCTGCCTGTAGCAGCCACACCTATAGCTATTCACATGTAAAGTACCAGTGCTTGAGTGGCTATTCAGAGGTGACAGCACGCCCCTTTCAGGTAGGGTAAACACAGCAGACGTAGAGTGACAGGGGGGTTGGGGCTATCAGAGCACATGGGGATTGACAGGGGGGTGTGGGCCATTAGAGGTTTTTCACACCTATCTCATTAGTATTCAAATGAGACAGGCAGTGGCAGAGACATAGTCATTCTTTTTTGCATTTTGTATGAAAACAACAAAACATTTCTAAATGCCCTTTTCACTTTTATGCTGCCAACACATTTGTTTACAAGATTCAAACTTCAAAAGTCTTGGCTAGATATATTTATTGTGTGTTTTCTTGAACTTTTTGAAGACGTCTGAACCCTGTTTTTTTGTACAGTTGTGTTTATACTCAATTTAAATAAAACATGTTTGTATGACATCCAATTTTTTTTCAGATTATTTCTTGTCAGGCTTTTCACAATACAACCATATATTCCACTTTTGCATAGATGCTTACTGTTAGCTGAAAATACTTGAAAATGTCAGGGTGGTGCAAGCAGCCTAAAAGCCTCTGAAAGGCCTTAGACCTCAGAGGGTTAACTGTGTGATATAAGCACGAGCCACGACCAGAATTTCAAACCGTTTTGATTTTCTTGCGACCCTGCGATTGCACGATCGTGAGGCGAAATCGCTTGTCGTTACCCCATGTACACTGCATGATGCGAGACTCACGATTGACCTGCGATTGAGCAAGAAATCGGCCCGACTCTCAAAAAGTCGTGCGAGTGCCAAATCAGGGCAAAATCGGGGCAAAAGTCGCACAGTGTAAGCCCAGCTTAAGTCGCATGCAGCATCAACCAGGACCTCAGAGGAGACCGCAGTGATAATTAAGTCCAATATAGCTTACAACATCGAGAATGAGGACATTTCATACACGAAGTTTAGTCACAAATAATTCTCCATAGAAATGGCCGATGTGAATTCAACCTACAGCAATGATGTGGTGTGTGCCCAATTTATAGGGGTCATAGCAGACACTTTAAAGCTGAAGACGTCTGGGGAAATAACAGACAGCGCTAATATCCTTCCTAATAGACAGATTACTGACAGTGCGTCGACATTTTACTGTACGCACATCCTATCGTGCGGAGAGGAAGACCAGTTTACATAGGCCTGCATTGGGCACATATAGGTGAAGCATGCACATGCCCAAGTTAAGCATGTCATTTTGACTTTGTGTCAATAATATGAAATGAAACATAAATAGGCCTGCAAATGAATCCAAAATGCAAATGTAGACTACATTGCATCCGAAAAATACGTTTTTATTTTTTATTTCACTTTTCACTTTCACTTTATTTTACCTTTATTTAACCAGAGAAATAAAATCATATTGAGAATACAAGTGAGCCCTGGTCAAGGCAGCACACATTACATTTACATTTACAGACAGGACACAGACAAAACAGAACAGATTAATATGGATGAAGAGATAAATGTACACAATAAAAAACACAAAATAATAAACATAAAACGAGATTAAAAGGAGAGAGAAGAGTTCATCCAGGCACTCCAAAATAAGGTGTCCAAACGGGAAGTTACATTAAAAAGCCTTTAATGGTACTGGGCTGGGGTTACATTAACAAGTCCGACAGGCGGACAACAGATGCGTCCGTCTATGCCCGTTCTGAACCTTTTTTGCCCAAACGCCCCGCTGGCCTCCTTCTAACCTGTCAACGCCCACCCCCCTCTGAAGATGTGCTTTTTGTTTATTGGTCATAGCCTATTGCCCATGGAAACTCCAAATAATGTGGCAGGCAGTGAAATGACGAGACAAAGCTTTATATTTTGCAGTTTAGACTATAATAAGGTCATCATGCTTGGATTTGGAAAAGAAGCATCTAATTTCAAATTTCACATAGATCAAGTGGCTACATTACAAATTACCAGATATTATTAGTACTAGGTTATTTATCAACCTTTAGTAGGCTATCACGCCATTTCAGCGTCATGTGCATGTGGGAAAGAAACTAAACATGGCCAAATAGCCTAATAAATAAAACCGTTTGGGTGAATCATGCGCTATGGGCAGTGATGGGGAAGTTACTTTTTAAAAGTAGTGCGTGCTCGTTACTCGTTACCTATTCAAAAAAGTAGTGCCTTACTTTACTTAGTTACCCCTTGTGGAAAGTAACTTAATGCGTTACTCGTTACTTTTGCGTTACATTCAGAGGCAATAATGGACCCAACAAAGAGGACACATAGATAGGAGAACACCAGGTTTTGTCAACAAGAAAATGGCACATTTTGATGCCATGTTGATTAAATGCAAAAGCCAATAATAAATTGTCAAGTTGCTCATAACTTTGTTTGCAGTCTTATGAGGGTCTTTGCATTCCAAACGAACTATTTGGGGACTGTTTAAAAGTGTGAAAAGTTTATTAAGCAATTCGTTTTTAATAGGCTACCAATAGTTAGCTGCCAGCAGAGCTCAAACACAGTTTGCCTTCATTTGTGTTAGCAACTAGCTACAGCTACTGCTAAACCAATTCGAAGTCCTAACACACTGTTTGCAAT
>NC_085857.1:47912840-47934687 GCF_034702125.1 Engraulis encrasicolus | reverse complement strand
TTTTTTGTGCTTTGATTCACAGATTTCGCTCTGTCTTTTAGATGGGTTTCCCTTTTATTTATAAACATTTGGAGGAGCACATGCAGGCAGGGGCTAGAAATGCCAAGTGGCTAGGTGTCATTGACTGTCAACATTGACAGTTCCACTGGAGCACTGTACAGTGTATGATAAGGTTTTCCCTCTGAAAACAAATCTTCCTAAAAAAAATCTAAAAACTATTTTTAAAACTCTGATTTGATGTTTGTAAATAAACAGAGAAAATCGGATACTTGAATGGCTTTCTCCTTTCTGGGCACAGGCTTTACATATTTATGACAGCATATTTATGCAGATTACAAAATTACGTTACACTTAGGTGATGCTTTTATCCAAAGGGTTATTTACAGGGGGATATGTGGGATATTTCTGGGCCAAAAATGATACAACTAGAAAAAACGAATGGTTGTAGGAAACTCCATTGAGTTTAGGGTTAAGCTTAGGTTTAGGTTTAGGGTTAAGGTTTAGGTTAGGGTTAGGGTCGGTTGTCATGGTGACAAACCAAATGACGTACGACATAAGTACAACCCCAGGCCAAAAGGGTATGAAACCAGTGAGTCCCGTTGTATCCTCCTTCCTCTTCTCTTGGCATGTGGTGACGGCTTGTGACGCCGGTGACGGCTTGCATAAAATGTGTGCTACTGCCATCTACAGTGCTAAGGGAACTCCATTTATTCTCAACCTAAAGCCTCCAAAGTGCTCCTAACCAAAGGTCTCCTAAAGGGGCGTTCACATTACATCACATGGATCCAGGAAATGCACAGGCTTGAATCATCTTACCATAGAGGTAGAAAATAACACTAGAGAGGACCCCGCCCCCCCTTTTACGGCAATCTGTAGCGGCCATTATCTGGAGGTAGATCAGAGAAATGGAAATTAACGGAGAACGAGGCTCACCTCTGTCAAAAATGGCTTAATCATGTGAAAATGTCCATCAACACACTATACAAGGACAATAGTTGAAGTGTGTTGCTAACTATGTTCATAAAATATATTATTTGATTTTTAAATGTATTTTATCGACTCATATGATTTCAGTAGATATGTAGCCTGACATTTCAAATCTGGTCTTTGATTAAAGTGTTACTTTATATTTACACAGTTTTAGTTAATTTCTTGACAGGGGTGGGCGTGTTCTCCATTGACTTGCATTGCCTGAAAGTACCTACACTACCTACAGAAGTTGGGAAGCTCCAGCTGCCATTTCCCAGTGCTGTCGCAAATTGCTGTGTCCTCTCTAGTGTTATTTTCTACCTCTATGCATCTTACCCTACTAAGAAAATCTTTGATGCAACCCTCTTATTTAAAGTCTGTGTCCTGAACCATTAGGCCACGGCTGCCCAGTGGTGTAAATTAAGATATTTTTGAAAACTGAGGGAAGACAAATGTTTGCTTATCAAAAATAGCTGGCTGTAAAAGTCCCCCATATTTTATTGTAAGTAAGGTATGCAGATACACAATACATACTTGTAAGTAAGGTCACACAGTTTTGTGTTCATCATGTGTCTTTTTGTAGAGCTGGTAACCATGCTGAAGGATTGCCAGGTAATGTTTGAAATGAACACTACCTCACACATTTCACTACCTCTTGCATATTTTACTAATGCACTGCTATGACTAATGCACTCGTATATGCCAATGTCAGGCAATGATTTCTCAAGGCAATCACAATATTGTTGATTCTGTGTATGACTGTTCTAATTTATTCATGTAATGGGCTTGGACTGCACTGCCTGGCTAAAGTGAAGGAGCTCAGCTAATATCATTATGCAAACCGACTTGTCAATGCTGGGACTTTGGTGACTTGTCCATTTTCACAATTTTCAGGTTAAATGTTTACAAGAATGTGTTAACAAAAATGCTTGCTGCCGTGATTCCTGAAGGTTATTTTTTCTTAGAGCGCTGATGTGGATTGTAAACTGCACTTTCTGAATGCATCAGCATCCACTACTCTGCCAGAGAAGGTAAGGTCTGCTGTGTGTGACTGATTCATTCTGCGCAATGTGATTGATAGATGGATAGTTGATTGCATTAGTAATATAATTTAAGTTTGGTGGATATTACTTTACACATTAGACACTATATAGCCACCATATATCATTCTAAACAAACTTGATATGTTTTTTTCATCAGACTAGTACAGGAACAGAGACGAGGTAATACAAATAGAATGCATCAAATGTACATTTAAGGGGGTATTTTGGTCTTTTTGCATGTCTCCCCATAGACAGTGTGCAGTGTCCTGGACGTTTTGCTGGACTCTCCTCCTGACGATCTGGCCTCCAGGGGAGATGCTGTGCTTCAGTCCACTGAGGACCTTGTATCCACCCTGGTCAAGCCTACAGCCACCCAGTCCAGCAGAAACCTCACCACAAACACCACAGGTACATTATAGCCCAACCATAACCTCTCATCACCAATAAAACAGGTAGTCCAATCACCACTCAATCGAGCACACATGTTTCCACCAACACCACAGGTACAGTAGATCATACTGCCGTACAATTTCAGAACGAAGTAACTCGAAAATGGTCGAAATTGAGTTTAGACCGAAAATGGGCTACTACCTCCTTTGTCAAAAAATGTTGGTCCAGCTTTGTCCCGTTTCAGAAAAAACTACAAAAACGGATGTTACTGTGTTTTTTTTGTTGTAAGAGGCTATGTCGGTTACAAGGTAACATACTTATCCATTGAACCCGTGGTTTTGGGAGTAGACAGTAATACCACAACAGAACGCAGTAACTTCATTTTTCAGGTAAAAAGTCATGAGAATGTTGATTTTTTTCAGTTTTTTCCTTGTATGCATACATTTCCACCATAAACAAGTAGGCCTATTATATGGACGTGTCATCATCACTTTACCTCCAACACAGTTGTCCGGCTGGAAAGGAAACTTAAAAAAAAAAAATCTCAGTTTACCCGGAAGAAGAGATAATGCATTCTAATTGTAGGACAGTGTAGACCACGATCATCCCAGTCCAATACAAATATAAACAGTATAAACATCACTGTTATGGTAGTGCTCTCGTACCCAGTCAAGCAGAAACTTCAGCGTCTCTTTTTTGTACAGGAAAAATAAAATAAATGATATGATGTGTTCTCCCTTTTGTAATGTTACTCCTCAGAGGTGAAGATCCTGAGTGTTGGACCAAACACCTCTCTGACTGCAGTGCCGAAACTGGTAACTGCAGATGTTAGTGTTGACATTGATCTCCTGGGCATCGCTGACAACAACAATGGTACCCAAATTTCACTCACTGACTTACACACGCACGCACGCATACGCACGCTCGCTCGCACGCACGCACGCTCGCTCGCTCGCTCGCTCGCTCGCTCGCTCACTCACTCACTCACTCACTCACTCACTCACTCACTCACTCACTCACTCACTCACACACACACACACACACACACACACACACACTCCTGGTGTAAAATTTACCATTTATTTATTTGTCTGTTCATGTAAGGCATATTTTTCCAGCAGAATCAGAATTATAAGTAATGGTTTGACAGCATGTAAGTGCCAAGGAGTTATTAAAAAGTACTACTGACTAATCTTATCTTCATCTGCCAAATAATAATGCTCAGGGTCAGCATCCGTGGTCATCATAGTGTACAACAACATGCATGAGGCTCTCAATGCCGCCTTCTTCAAGACCCCAGACAACAAAATGACAGACATGATCTCCAAGGTTGTGTCTGTCATCTTGCCAAACACACTCGACAAGACGATACCGACTCCGATCAACATCAGCATACCACATCTTGAGGTGCCATTTTAAATTGTTTTGCAATGCACTGCATGCAAAGAATAAACTATACAGTGTGGAAAGGCATCAATGTCCTAACATGTCATATTACCATGCTAACTGACTCCAAGATAAATCCTCTTTAAACCTTTGATGACCAATTAGGATATGCAGTACATGGCATTGCAGTACATGGCATTCCTGCAATAACATTTTTTTTCAGGTTTCAGAAAGGATGTATCTATTTTATTTAGTTAATTAGTTACTTAGTTATTATGAATGGTAGTATAGTATACTATAGTAGTAGCAGTAGTGGTAAAATTATTGTTTTATCATAATTAGTAAGGCAAGCATACTATTGTTAGTCCTCCGTTTCTTTTCATTATTATTAATTTCATTCTTCTTCTACAATCCATTACTTTTACAATACCGTTCAAGACAGAAAGTCTGTTCAAATACCGGATTGTTCGGCTCGTTGTGCCGATTTGATCTTGTACATGTATTTTATTTTAGGGTACCTCGAACCCTCTAGGGCCACCAACAGGTCAAAGGTGAAAGTATATTTCAGATTGTAACTTTTGAACCACTGATCTGATTTTTAAAAACTTGGCATCCCTTGAATCTTTGGGCCAAGACGAATCCAATGTACGTACACTTTGACGTCATTTTCCGCCAGGATAGTCACACAATCTTTGTCCGATTGTCACAGAAATGTTATGAGGGCCTCTTCCGACTTAGATACGTCTACCCTGAAATTCCTAGAAAGATTGATTAAACCGTCTTCAAACAAGAGCTGATCAAAGTTGGTGGCGAAGACGCCAAAAAGGAAGTGAGCTCATATCTCTGCAACGGCTACATGTATCAAAACCCAATTTTATACCCATTATCAACACTATCCCCAGAGGATATATATATATCACATTCTTGGCATCGCTGGAATCTAGGGTTGCCACATCTGAGTTGTAGAAAACCGGGACACATCGGTCAGCGTCCGCAGCCGCGCGCGCATGGTGGTTGAGAGCTTCTGCAGACATGCACATGTGATGCCCACATTTTTTTTGCTCGCGTGCTCGCATTTAAACATATAGACAACTATTTTGGAACAAGCACCCATGACCCAATCTATGAAAACACCTCTTTCCGGACATTTATGGGCTACTATTAATCATGAGACAGGCTGACGTATAGTAAGCCGGTACACATTCCCACCAGGCTGGTAATTTGTGAGCAATGTTATTAAACTCAAAGATAGCCACACTGCTACGTGGCCACAGCTGTGCACTGGCACTACGACGATATCAAATCCAAGTGCTTGATTATCACATCTGCATGACTCACCTACATTGATAGAGGTTGCAAAGATGACAACTAACTGTCCTCCTGGCAAACCACTTCATTTAATCCTTTCGATGGATAATGGTTGGCATTGCTGTGTTCTTTCGCGCTAATGATTGAACTTTGAGGTTCAGTCCCTCCCTCCGGTAAATAAAAAAAAAATAAGCAGAGCTTTTGCTCCCCCATAAACTTTCATGTGTGCCCGCCTTCCACCGGCACTCTGCATGGAACACTGAAGCAGCGTTCTCTGGTCGAAGTCAGCGAAAGCAAAGGCGACCTACTGTCAATGCGACCAGAGCCTGGCTTTCAGAACGACAAACGCTTAGCGAAATAATTAACATGGATTTTGTGGAGAGACCAGTTGACTTGCATAATGGGAGATAATGTGAGGAAGTAAAAACCGGGATAAAACGTGTCACGGATAGGTTATTCCATTTTCCTGGACAGACTACTAAAAAACAGGACAATCCCGGAAAAACCAGGACGTGTGGCAACACTACTGGAATCCTTGGGTCAAGACGAATCCAACACTAGGGCTGAGTACCGATTGTTCGGTTTCGGTTCCGATTCCAGAACCTTCGTTTCGATGCCGGTTCCTGACGGTGCCATTTTCGGTTCCTAATTTATAAACACTGGGGATGACGAAATATTTTTAAATCTTAACCGACCACGAGCCTCCCTCGTTATCCAGTTGAAGTGTTTGGGAATTTATTTTAAATTGAGAACTATGATTTACAATCTAAATCCAAACCTATCCATTTCGTGCCTGCACGTCTTTGTCTCCGGTGAAAGATGTTCTCCCAGTGATGGGAAGCTACGTGAGGAATCAGAATAATGTGCTAGACAGTCTGAATCTCTGACTATCAGAACTGGCAGATAGAACAAGAGTCAGTATTTTTCATTAGCTTCCATAATGATTCTGCTCTATCCCATTCGCTCCCCTTCACGGCTGGGGAGGGACACGGCAAGAAAGTCAGGTGCATTGCAATATCAATTCGCCCTGCTGTAATTGTAAAACAGCTGTAACTTTTCACATGGCTTTGTGAATTTACACTTATTGCAGTAGTATAGCTTTGCCAGCCAGACGAAATTCCCCAGCTAAAAAAAAAATAGTTCGCTAGGTCAAAAGCGTCAGTCCATAAATTATCCCCACGGCTGTCAGTTACCCTGACGAGCCTGCCACACCCCCACTAGTTATTCTAGTAGCTCTGAGCCGTAGAGGGCTCTGCGCCAGCTAGAGGGTCTTGCTTATTGAACTACCTGCCAGTACATTTTATGTCAGCTAAGGCTATCACCAAGAATTCAAGTTCCTTGAAAATACGTGCTCTTGAGCTTCGGACCATAGGCGTGTAATGATTCACGGTGTAGGCCTAATCCAAAAAGTCAGAGAATGCGTGTGCCCATCACCAAAGGGAAAAGGTCCCCAACACTGTTTAATGATTCATGGTGGAGCGAAAGTCAGAAACGTGCCATTACATTTTTGGGAGCACCAAACAGTGTCGCCGACTTTTACTTTCCTCATACGCTGATGTAACCATCTCCGTGAGAATGATGCAATCCTTCATTTGCACACCTTCTCTTGCTGTTTCTTGGTTCGCAGCGGCTGTGTCGAACACAAAGTTTGTATTCTTTGCCGTCTACAAACGCTAGAAATAAGCTACGTAGTTTCTCTCGTAACAGCGTTAGTATCCACAGATGATTTCACCAACTGTTTAAAAGGGGGTTGTTGCTTGCCAGCAGTCTCTGCAAGCCCGAATGTGATCACAATTTGTCAGATTTTTTAAAAGAAAAATAAGCGACAACCATTCTGACTGCGTTAACGTTCTGGGGTTTTAAATGCGCAATGATAACTGACGTGACGAACATCTGGGAACCGAAACGTGGAACCGACAGCCAAGGCAAGTTTTGATGCCAAGTAAAACCTAAAGCCGGGCATACACTGTGCGATATTTTCACTCGTGGGTCTTACGCTTCTGCTCACACTGCACGATGGAATTTCACTATTTAAAAGTGCACAACTCACGACTCACGTCCTCACACTACACGAGCCGACAGTCGGATGCGAGCGAAATGCTTCCACCGTACGACGCGACAGGCATGTTTCCCCGGTCTGCAGAGGAGGGAACATGCGCACCTGAGGTGGAGATGAGGTCGCGCTCAACAGCGAATCGCACGGCCCTATTAATTTGTGCATGTGAAGTGTCAAATCGGGTCGTAGCACTGCTTTAACTGTGCGATTTACGCACGAGCCACGACCAGAATTTCAAACCGTTTTGATTTTCTTGCGACCCTGCGATTGCACGATCGTGAGGCGAAATCGCTTGTCGTTACCCCATGTACACTGCACGATGCGAGACTCACGATTGACCTGCGATTGAGCAAGAAATCGGCCCGACTCTCAAAAAGTCGTGCGAGTGCCAAATCGGGGCAAAACCGGGGCAAAAGTCGCACAGTGTAAGCCCGGCTTTAGCCTTTCATTCGGTGGATTAAGGAACCGAATTTCGTAACCCAGTCCTATCCAACACACCCTACGATGTCATACATACGTACCATGGTGGATTTCCTGCTATTTTGACTTTTTCAAAAATCAATAGAAATGATGCCCCCCACAATTTTTGTCCGATTGTCATATATCGTTTGTCAGACCACCATTGGACTATTCTGCATCTATGCTGAAATTGACGACAAAGACAAACGGGATGTTAGCTCATATCTCAGCAACACCTTGACTAATCACAAAAAAATTTCTTATACATGATCGCCAGTACACCCAGAGGATACCTATCGATTTTGGTGCAAATCGACCACTGGGGGGCGCTATAGTTTGTGAAAATGTGTTTTGGCCAATATGGCAGAGAACAAACAGGAAGTTAGCTCATATCTAGATGGTTCGCTGCATGTTGTCAAGTGTATGCATGAAGGGCAACGCATGCATGAAAGGCAACTCATGCATGAAGGGCAACGAATTCAAGATGGGCAAGCATACTTCAGCGTTTTCTGTGAGGAATTGCAATCTAGTTATAATTGTTCTATCTAGTTATAATTGTTCTAATCTAGTTATAATTGTTATTAATAACAGTACTGTAGGTCAGCAGATATGTCTCAAAACCTATTATTGCAATATTGTTTAAAAACAAAAGTCTGTCCAGAATGCAGATGCTGAGGACGAGGTGTTTTGTGTGCACTGGGAGGCCAATGCCTGGATTCAAGATGGCTGCCATGTCAGTATTACCAAGTCCACTCACACCGTCTGCTCCTGCCAATACCCTTCAACATTCGCCCTGATCATGACCATGGATCCAGCAAAGAAGGTGAAATAATGTTTTTCCAATACATGTTTGTATGATTGTATGACTGAATGCTTCTATGGTATGGTTACCTTAAAGTCAACGAAATCCCTTAGCTCACTTAAAATTAATTAAAGAAAAAGAGACGTAGACATTATTATTAGGCCTAATGATTAATGACGTTATTAATGATGAAGTTGCGGTGGCCATTAGCATCATAATCACAATAAATACTTTGTTACATTTTTACACGAACACATACGTTGTTTAGATTTAGAAAAGTTTTTGGGACTTCCCAAGAAAATGGCAGTCAGTTCCAGTGTATGACACAGTGATGTGGTTTAAGGAAGAAGAAATCCGCACTCACAAACTGCGTCTCATTATTTATTTATATTACCACCATGTCCAAAAAGCAAACGCGTTTCGGCTAAGGGCCAAAACATACCAAGGCGGAACGGAACGGTCGCAGGACGGACGCGGTCTTTTTGCTTAGTTTTGGCCGGCGTGCTTTTCTCTGCCTTGCACACTGACAGCGTCGGCGTGCGCGGCCAGTCCTGTTCAAAACCCTCCCCACAGCTAAAGCTAGCATGCTACTTTGCCATTCATTTGAATGAGACACCGCCGGTCGCCGGCGTGAAAAATACGCTCGAGTTCTATTTTCCAAATGCAGCGCGGCGCGGAGCCGGCTCCCGCGCCGCTGACGCCCGACTACCGCCGGTTGGTGTGTAAGGACAGATAGGTTTCAATGTATTTTCACCGACGCCGGTAAAAAACGCGGCCGTTCCGCGACGCTTTACCGCCTTGGTGTGTAAGACCCCTAACAAGCCTTCATCAGTGCGTGGTACCACGCACTGATGAAGGCTTGTTAGCCGAAACGCGTTTGCTTTTTGGACATGGTGGTAATATAAATAAATAATGAGACGCAGTTTGTGAGTGCGGATTTCTTCTTCCTTAAGTTGACGCTTTTTATCTCGCACCCAAAAGCTTTTCGGTTTTCCAAAAAGTTGAGCGCGTCCTCTGCCAATACAGTGACTTGGTTGCCTATGTTTCCAGAGTGACCCTGTGATGAACATTCTTAACAACATCTTGGTGCTGATTGGCCTGCTGTTCCTGACCTTGGTGGTGATGACCTTTGCCCTCTGTCGATGGAACCCCAGGGTGTCCAACGTGGCTCGTCTGAACCTGTGTGTGTGTCTGCTGCTGGCCCACACCCTCTTCCTGCTCATACAGAGCTTCCTCCAACGAATCAGGGCACACCAGGTAAACAAATGTCAATTCCATGTTTGTGTGTTTGTCTATATGTTTGTCCTTGTATCGTGTGACAGTGGATGCGTTCCAATATGTGACCTTGCGTCCTCCATTTGTGTTTGTGACCTCATACCAGGAAGTAATACGTTGTGATGACATCACTGACAACAGCATTATATTTCAATATCTCGCAAAAGCTCAATTGTAAAGTCATTTTCCCATTTGCAAACTGGATGGCGAATGAAGAATAGTCCCCCAAAAATTGTTGTGGCTAGGCTGACAGCGGGGAAACTTAATTGTTTTCTTCACGGAGGCGGGGCATCCGCAAAACGTGAGGCCACAACACAAGTGGAGGACGCAAGGTGGCATATTGGAATTCACCCAGTAAGTTATTATTCAGAGTGTAGCCTAATGTCAAAACATTCAATCTCTACATGTCAGTTTGTCTTATTTATTTCTCTCTCTCTCTACCTGGGTCATTCCAGCTGGAATCAGCAAATTTCTGAAAAGTCTCCCATTCGCCCCCCTCAGATTTGCCTGAAAAAAATGTATGTGATGGCTTAAACATCCAATAGATCATATCCACAATATCAGAACTCAGCTCTGGATACTTTTGGCACAAAAAATCTGTAAATAAGTACACCCCCTACACTTGTTTTAGCGACGTTTTAGCATGAGTGACCATGTTCAGACTCAATTATCTCCAGAACTATTTGTGTCAGATTCATTATATTTTCAGGGCTAAGAGTCCCAGACCTGAATATCATATATTACAATTTGCAGCACTGTAAGTCAAATCACACCGTAATAATGTGCCTCTACTTTTTGTAGATATCATATGTTCTAGGGTTTCCAAATGTCTGTAAAAACCTCAAAGTTCTACATGTAAGGTTCATCCTTGGTAAATGGTCTGATATGTACCATGACTTTCACATCATAGTATATCTAACAAAAGGCTCCAATGGTTGTTGAGATACAGAGGTCCAAAGATGGGAAAAAATTAATTTGCACCAATGTTTGGAGCAATATTTCCAATCTATGACACTAGTTAGGAACTTTCTGTTTGGTGTTTCTGAAAGAGGATGTTTTTTTAACAACATATAAAAAAATTGGGATGGTGTTTTGCCTCATTCTTTTTATAACGGACTTCAAAATCTCAATTGGCTACAATTACTTGAAGCTATGAGGCCCATGTCACCAACCGACTTGTCGCAACTCTCAAATCCATGGCTCTGATGTCACCTTAATAGTGAAAACAAGATGGCTACCCTGTGAATGACAAAGCAAATTCTAGGGAAACCATAACACTTGTAAATGAATTGATTGATGCCACACAGCAAGAATAGCACATTGCACATGGCTTTGATAGACATTAATTATTTTAATTGTAAAATCATAATAATAATCATCATCATTTTAGTAGTAGTAGTAGTAGTAGTAGTAGTAGTAGTAGTAGTAGTAGTAGTAGTAGTAGTGGTAGTAGTAGTCTTGGAATAAAGTGATGAAATAGGAGAGGATTAAAGAATTGTAGCACTCTTGTTTGCAACAAGGACTCCCATCCTAACTAGTCTTTCAATCAGCACCTGTAACTTTATATTTGCTTTATATATACTATGAAGCTTGTGTCTTACTCGTTAAGTTACCAGCTGTATTGCAAAATAACTTAATTCATACTGGCTAGAGATTCCCTCAGACTATTTTGACAGCATGGTCCTGGAGTTTTAGTTAGAAGAGTTTGCTTGCATGCAGTATTCAATATCAGGTGAATATTGAAGGCACGGAAGTTCATATTGGCACCAGACAACCATGTAGTGCTTGTCACATCGTTGCGATCTAATTCAGCTGCGTGCATCATTATAATATTATACCTCTGCAATGCTGACAAGTGGATTGCAAGTTAGCAGCAGTGATTACAACAATCATGGTTTGGATACTTGTAGACAATGTTCATTACTTGTAAAGTTCATCATCACATTGATCCAGGTGAGATGATGGAAGCCAAAAGGAAGCTTTGCAGCATGCAAAAGCGTTCAGATATGGTGGTGGATTGGGGGCGGGGCACAGTTCTACAGTCAGGGTACCTCTGTCGTGGTGACTGTTGGCGGGGGTGGGACTGTTTTATGGTCGCATAGGAAAGTAAAAGTTGATTAGAGATGACACATAGGAGGAGACAGTTTGTAAAGAGGTATCCTGATTGTAGAACTTCCCGCCCCCCATCATCCTCCCCTGACCGAAGTGCCATGAGCATGGTGATGGTATCCTTACTGAAATCAATACCTATGTAGTCAGTGCCCTTCAAGGTACCAATATCTTTGTACCTGTACAATGACAACAAAGTTTCATTCAAAGTTTCATTCAGATGTTCCTCATTGAATTGCCAATGACGGATGGTTGCACACAACAATATGAGTGCAGATACCTAATGCATCATCAATGACAATGGCAAGCTACCTTATAAAGTCAACTCATAAGATGCAGCTGGTGATTGAAAGTTAAGTGTGTATAAAATAATTTGTCACAGGCCAGAGCATTAAAAGTTCCTGACTTGTTTAATACATTTCATTTTCTTTTTTCAAATATTCA
The DNA here is from genome assembly GCF_034702125.1 of Engraulis encrasicolus. Lineage (NCBI taxonomy): Eukaryota > Metazoa > Chordata > Actinopteri > Clupeiformes > Engraulidae > Engraulis > Engraulis encrasicolus. The sequence goes on along the minus strand of NC_085857.1, from coordinate 47,922,446 downwards.
ATCACCATCAAGGAAGTCAAGGTTGCATCAAGGAAATCATATCAACACCTTGTTTTATTTCCAGAGGTTGTTTTTTTATGACTTCTCTCAAAATGGTACTTCTCTCAACCATCTTGAATTTATTGCTAACGTAGCGCCAGTGAGAACATGTTGCGTAGTCACTTGATCATCTGGCCGATAGTACACTTAAAAAGATGAGGCCAGAATCCCTGAAAAAAATCAGAAATACTGAGCTGAACAAACAGCTTTGCCTGGGCCCGGGATGAAGTCGTCTGAAGAGACCCCTTCCCAATACATGCAATGTAATGAGTACCCAATCTTGATTCCCCCATGTCCTTGGCCCAGAACAATTCACCACTTCCGCTTCCCAATGCACTATTTGATCACAGGCTTATGTCACACCGCAATGCGCTTTGCGATCATTAAAAGGAATGAGGCAAAACACCATTCTATTTTTTTGCTATGTTGTTAATAAAAATATCCTCTTCCAGACACAACAAAAAACAAGTTCACAGCTGGTGTCATACTTTGGAGGTATAGCTCTAAAAAAATGGTGGGTTTTTTTTTCATGACGCCACTTTGGATGGATTTGAGGGATGCATGCCACACTGCATTGAGATTTGAAAAGGCATTATACAAATAAAGGGGCAAAACACCATCCCAATTTTAAGATATGTTGTTAATAAGAATATCCTCTTCGAGAAACAACAAACAGCAAGTTCACAACCGCTGTCATATATTGGAAATATTGCTCCAAACAATGGTGTATTGTTTCCTTCCCATGATGCTGACTTCCTGGAACTATTTTGGAACTATGCCATTGGCTCCATGAGCCGCCATCTTTGTGTGAAAATGGAACACAAAAATCAAGGGAATTGGCCACCTTCTTAGGATGGAATTGAGGGTTAAGTCAGAAATACTGAAATAATGAGCTGAACAAGTATAAAATCACCTATTTGGTATCAGATATTTTAGGTTTTAGTGTACACTGACTTGGCTATTCATTTTAGGTGTAGTAAACCCAATTTTTTTCTAAGGTAACAGGGCTTCTAAGGTACACCTGCATGTCACACAGGAATGAGTTTTTAAAATTCATTATAAAAATAATGGGGCAAAACACCATCCCAAATTTTAGATATGTTATGAATAATAATATTATCTTTCAGAGACACCAAACAGAAAGTTCACAACTGGTGTCATAGATTGGGAATATTGCTCCAAATAATGGTATAAATTAGTTTTTGCCCATTTTTGGACCTCTGCATTTCAACAACCATTGGAACCTTATATTAAATATGATGTAATGTGAAAGTCATGGAACATATCTGACCATGTACCAAGGATGAACCTTGAATGTTGAAATTTGAGGTTTTTATGGACATCTGAAAACCCTTGCAACTTTAATTTCAAAGAAAAGTAGAGGGCCAGCATTAAGGTGTAATTTGACATACCGTGCTGCAAATTGTAATGTATGCTTGTCAGGTCTATGACTCTTAGCCCTGAAAAAATAATGGACCCACCACAAATAGTTTTGGAGATAATTAAGTCTGAATATGGTCACTCAGGCAGTGACACCAAATGAGGAGGGGGTGTCCTTATTTACAGGTTTTTTGTGGAAAAAGTATGCACAGCTGAAATCTGCAATGGTGGATATGTTCTATTGGATGTTGAATCCATCACATATATTTTTTTCAAGCAAATCCGAGGGGGTCAAGTGGGGACCATTTGCTGATTCCAGCTGGAATGACCCACCTGTCTGTCTGTCTTTACATTTTAGGCTTTGTGTAAGACCCTGGCTGGAGTTCTGCACTACCTCTTCCTCTCTTCATTCGTCTGGATGTCCATAGAGGCTGTGATGCTCTTTCTGTCTGTACGGAAGCTCAGGCAGGTCAAACCTATCGAGAGTGCGTGGCTACAGTGGAAGGTCTCCCTCCTGATTGGCTACGGGATCCCGCTAATCATCGTGGGTGTGTCTGCTGGAGTGAACCCTGAGGGACACGGCAGTGACAAGTGAGTACATACCAGGGGGTCAGAATTTCGCTGGTTAGCTTCGCTGAATAGCAAGGCACTTCCTCGTTGCCATTTTCACAAATTCACATCATATCTGGTACCACTTCGCTCATGATGATTGGTGGGTGCGCCGTTGCACATGCACAACTTTAGTACTGGGCACACGATTAATATAGGTCAGTGGTTGGGCAGGCTAGAAGACAATGTGCATCCCCGAACAACTTCATCATCCATTTCTTAACATCCAATGCCTATCTTCCATATAGCTTTCTGGTCAACCTTCCGTCAGTCAGTAACGTGGCACGTAATTGGCTGAGTAAACTGGTACCGGACATGAGCTCCATGAAACTCCATTTTGGAAGCTGACAAATTCGTTCAATTTGGCTGAATTCACTAGCCTAGCATTTCCCATTGAAAGCAATGGGGGCAGGACTTATTCACTGTCTCCAGGGGTGCATCCCAATATGTGACCTTGCCTCCTCCACTTGCCTCCTCCACTTGCTTCTCGTCATGATGACATCACTGACAACAGCATTATATTTCAATATCTTGCAATAGCTCAATTGTAAAGTCTTTTTCTCATTTGCAATTGGGATGGTGAATGAAAAACAGTCCCTCAAAAGTTGTTGTGGCGAGGCTGACAGCTTCGAAACTTTATCGTTTTCTCCACGGAGGAGGGGCCAGGAGGCGGGACGAGGAGACAAGCACAAGTGGAGGAGACAAGGACACATATTGGGATGCACCCCAGGTCTTATAATACCTCCATGGTAGATACGGACATGGACAGACGGACAGACAGACAGAATATTTCCTTGCAACTTTTTATAGATGATTAAATGATTAGTTAAGTTAAGATAAGTTAAGTTAAATGATTGCAGAGTAAGCTTGGTGAGTCAGAATGCAAGAACTTTGGACAACTTTTCGTGAAGTTAAAATCAACAGAACAATCTGAAGATCCGATTGTTGACACGGAGCCAACGTCATCATTTTCGGTGAATGAACCGGAGAAGGTGCCAAACACTGAGCCACATAGCTCGTAGCCAGAGAGGCGAAATTTGATTCCTGTCGGAGAATTGCTAGGCCAGTTTCCCTGGCTGGCTACGATATGACAAGGGCGAAACTGTGATGCATTGCATATTGCAAAATGTGGAGATGCGATGACTGGTAACAGTTCGTTTGCCGCTGACTGCCAAACATCTCACATTGAAACGTTGCAAAAGCGACCGCATAAATAAAACGCTCGACATGCCGTGATAAAGTTCCCCTCTCCCCACTAAGTCGCATGCAGCATCAACCAGGACCTCAGAGGAGACCGCAGTGATAATTAAGTCCAATATAGCTTACAACATCGAGAATGAAGACATTTCATGCACAACGTTTAGTCACAAATAATTCTCCATAGATATGGTCTCGATGTGAATTCAACCTACAGCAATGATGTGGTGTGTGCCCAATTTATAGGGGTCATAGCAGACACTTTAAAGCTGAAGACGTCTGGGGAAATAACAGACAGCGCTAATATCCTTCCTAATAGACAGATTACTGACAGTGCTTCGTCATTTTACGCACGTCCTATCTTGCGGAGAGGAAGACCAGTTTACATAGGCCTACATTGGGCACATATAGGAGAAGCATGCCCATGCCCAAGTTAAGCATGTCATTTTGACTTCGTGTCAATAAAATGCCCGTTTTGTGTTATTACCGAAATGAAACATAAATAGGCCTGCAAATAAATCCAAAATGCAAATGTAGACTATATTGCATCCGAAAAATACGTTTTTATTTTTTATTTTACCTTTATTTAACCAGGGAAATAAAATCACATTGAGAATAAAATTCTCTTTTACAAGTGAGCCCTGGCCAAGGCGGCAGCACACATTACATTTACATTTACAGACAGGACACAGACAAAACAGAACAGATTAATATGGATGAAGAGATAAAATTACACAATAAAAAACATAAAATAATAAACATAAAACAAGATTAAAAGGAGATTACAAGATTAAAAGCAAGTGCAGACAGATTTAAAAGTGTCATTAAGATAGGCTTTAAACTCAGCTACAGACATAAAAACAGCAAGCTTAAGAGATTTCTGAAGCTCATTCCAGTGAGTTGGGGCACAATGAATAAAAGCAGTTTTACCAAATTCTGTTTTTATTATGGGGACATTTAAAACAATGTAGCTACTTGAGCGTAGGTTATATCCTTGATTGCTAAAAGATAAAAGGCTCTGTATATACAAGGGGAGCTGGCCAACTATGGCCTTGTATACAAATAAAAGCCAGTGTTTGTGCCGTCTAATATCTAGTGATGGCCAGCCTACTAGGTCATACAGCATACAATGGTGTGTAGAATGCTTTCTTCTAGTTATGAATCTTAATGCAGAGTGATAAGTAGAATCAAGCGATTGTAAAAGTGCCTTGGTGGTATTTCTATAAAAATGTCCCCATAATCTAAAACAGGCAAATATGTAGCTTCTACCAACTTCCTTCTTGCAGACTGTGAGAAACAAGCACTATTTCGGTAATAAAACCCCAACTTTAATTTTAGCTTTGACACCAATTGCTTAACATGAAGCTTAAAAGACAAGTCCTCCTCTAACACAAAGCCTAAGTACTTATAAGAGGAAACCAGATCAAAGGAGCTGCCCTGCAAGTCGAGAAGAGGTGGAATAGTAGGGATATTCCTTCGGCTCCTTGCAAAGGTCATATATTTGGTTTTCTTGTAATTTAATACTAATTTTAAAGATAAAAGGCTGCGCTGGACTCTTTCAAATGCTTCTTGCAACTTTGAGATGCACCTTTCCATGGAAGGTGCAGAACAATATATTATAGTATCATCTGCATACAAGTGAATATCTGCATCTGATAGGTTATCACCAAGATTATTAATATATATTTTAAATAGCAGAGGGCCCAAAATGGACCCCTGCGGCACTCCAGTGTCAATATTTAGCTTGTCAGAAAGGGAGCCTTTGATTTGCACACTCTGGGTCCTCCCATTTAAATAGTTAGAGACCCAACTTACTGTAGAATCAGAAAGGCAGATACTGCGCAGACGTGATAAAAGAATGCTATGATTGACAGTGTCAAAGGCTTTAGTCAAATCTATAAACACTGCAGCACAAGATTTTCCACTATCTAATGCATAGGTAATATCATTTAAAACGTTCATAGTAGCAGTGGCTGTACTATGGTTCTTTCTAAAACCAGACTGAAACTTTGAAAGAATACAATTTCTAGCCAGATAATCCTTTAGTTGCTCACTGAGTATAGTTTCAAGAACTTTGGCAATTATTGACAGCTTAGATATTGGTCTATAATTATCCAAGATGGTTGGATCACCACCTTTAAGTAGGGGAACAACTAAGGCAGATTTCCAGACATCTGGAACAATATTCTGATCAAGGGATACATTAAAAATATAAGACAGAGGTCCAGCAATAATATCAGCTGCTAACTTTAAAAAATACGGCTCAATTACATCAGGCCCTGCAGACTTCTTGGGATCTAGATTGTTTTAGGGCCTTTAAGACCTCGTTTCGTGTGATGGAAGAAAAGCTAAATGTTGGACCATTTCTTCTCAAGGGAGGAGACGTGTTTGTTACGTCACTCCCAGTGGATTCATTAAAAATTGATCCTGATGAAACAAAATGCTTATTAAAGCTATTTGTAATATCAAGCATATTTGTGATACGCTGATCATTCAATACAATGTGATCAGTGAAATCATTACAAGACGTTAAAGGAGAAAGAGATTTTATGGTTTAAAACTACCTTCATTTCTTTAAGGGATGCATAGGCTACTCTTAGGCCTACCAATGAACATAGACAGGCAGCTATTTAAAACAACAATAATAACAACAACAACAACAACAACAAAAAGCATTTTAAAACTTTAAAACTGCAATGTAATGGGTGCACCAGCACAAAAGTTCGATTTCCGAACACAAGAAAAAAAGTTGGGCGCACCAGTGCAACCAGTGCAAAAAGTTAATCTAGAGCCCTGTTGATTGATTGATTGATGGATGGATGGATGGATGGATGGATGGATGGATGGATTGGTGGATTGATTGATTGGTTGAAAATAGCCATTAAACATGGCCATTCACTGTCATTCACAATTCCAAGCCTATTGTGCAATTCTTTAAGGATGTTTTGACATTACAACTGAAAAGTATAGCAAAAGAAGAGTGGGATTTTTCCATAATTGGGCTGATTGATGCAGCCTAATAGAAAATTAGACAGGACAGATGGACAGGAAGACAGGCTGAACAACAGTTGTGTTTTGAGTTAGTTGTGTAATTATTTGTTTCAATTAGGTGCTGGCTAGTGGAGGGCTTCCATTGGAGTTTCCTTGGCCCAGTTTCTGTCCTCCTTGTTGTGAGTAAAACACAAACAACATCTCTCTCTCTCTCTCTCTCTCTCTCTCTCTCTCTCTCTCTCTCTCTCTCTCTCTCTCTGAGTAACATAATGTTCTTCACCATGATCATCATCAATAACTTCCTTCCAGGTCAATACTGTGCTCTTCCTCACCATCGTCATCACCATCCAGTTTACTCTGAAAGAGGCACGCAGTGACATCTCTAAGGTCAAATACACCAGGTAAGAGGTAACACTTGGCCATGTAAGATGCAACCCCTGGTTAGGTGAGAATACACACAAATATGGACTAGATACACACACATACTACACCTACAAGACCTATCCACAAAGTGACATCTCAAATGTCTTATATAACACCTGGCCAGGTAAGACCAAACACTAATGAGGGCCAGATACACAGATATGCAGGGCCTATACAGGGCCACATAGTGACATGATCTTAAAGGTCAAATTAGGGCTGCACAATTAATCGAAAATCGTGATTTAATCGTGACATCGAAATCAGGATTTCAATCGGGATTTAATCGTAGCAATAGTGACCTGCCTTCGAGCATCCTTGAAGCCAGAACACACTGACAGGCTGGTGTTTCTGGACAGAAATCTGTTCATCTAAGTTTTATGCTATTACCTCTTGTTTTATTTTTTTAATCCCGTATCTAATTCATTCTTGGTTGAAATATATTTTGTTAAAATTTAAAAGAAAATTCTACAAAAAAATCAATAATCGTGATTAATAATCATGATTCCAATTTTGACCCAAATAGTCGTGATTATAATTTTTTTCCATAATCATACAGCCCTAGGTCAAATTTGCGGACCAGGTATGAGTCAATTCCTGGTCAGGTAAGAGGTAGCACCTGCCCAGGTGAGACGTGAAACACTGTCCAGATACGTAGAACAACCGAAGCCACAAAGTAGGAGTAGCATTAAGTTGTTGACTAATTATCATGTCTGTAGGGTACTGCTGTTCAAACTCACAGTTTAGTTCCTCACTCCTAGGAGTGACACTGAGCTTCTGACTATGTCTATAGGGTTCTGCTGTTCAAACTGACAGTCCAGTTCCTTATCCTGGGTTGCCCCTGGTTACTGGGCATGGGCGCAGCCACAAGTCGGGTTCTAGAGGTTCTCTTCCTGTTCCTCACCTCCCAGCAAGGAACCGCCATCTTCCTCATCCACTGCCTCCTCAACACAGAGGTAAACACACACACACACACACACACACACACACACACACACACACACACACACACACACACACACACACACACACACACACACACACACACACACACACACACACACACACACACACACGTACATACACGCACACGTACATACATGCACACACACACACACACACACACTGAAATCTCAGGAGGACCTCTTTGACAGGGAATGAAATTTCTCTCTCTCTCTCTCTCTCTCTCTCTCTCTCTCTCTCTCTCTCGCTCTCTCTCTCAGGTGCGGTGTCAGTACAGGAAATGGTGGCAGAGGTTTGGGCCGTCCAGGAAGCAGCCAGAGACAGGAACTGGAACTGGAACCGTCTCCATCAGTCTGACCCAGCAGCCAAGCAAGTTCTCATGAATGTGCTCTCTCCCTCTCTCTCTCTCTCTCTCTCTCTCTCTCTCTCTCTCTCTCTCTCTCTCTCTCTCTCTCTCTCTCTCACGCACACACACACACACACACACACACACACACACACACACACACACACACACACACACACACACACACACACACACACACACACACACCATTTTTTCCAAACAAATGCATTTATTTTTAATATATATCATTGTTAGATTCAGTAGGAATAACAATGCCTTACATGTCTCGTGTTTTTAGCATACAGCTTGTTTATCAATATGTGCAAATTGTCGTTTTCAATGTGTGCTTAATTTACAGCATTTGCCCATAATAATGCTAGCTTGTACAATGCTTCTTGTTGATACATTTCAAGCGTCATCATGGAACTTTTTTTTCCAATTGTTTCAGTTCCGTCCATAGTATTTGTTTTTAATAATTCCACAGTTTCACATTGTATGACAATGGAGCAATATGCCTCAGGCTCTGAAGGTTTAGACAGAATTGGAATGCTTGTGTGTCCATTTTACTGAATTGTTCAGTAATTGTTGTAATTATTCTGTAATTGTTTCTGTTGTTTACTGAGATATTGCAATACACACAAGTTGAGAAGGCACACATTGGAAGACTCGTTGATAAACTGTAGTCTACATTTTAGAGAGTGGCATCACATTACACATTGCTGCCAATTAAAGGTACAATATGAATCTACAGCTCCAGGCCTTTTTATTAGAATACCATGAAAAAGTTGATTTAATTCCATCAATAATGTTAAACTGTCATGGATTGTAAATTCATGGCCCAGTTTTTTTAACTATTCCAATCATTAAATTGTTTATTTTTACACATTTTGGTCTTCCAGCTCAAAAAAAACATGAATTGGGGAATTCACATCATTAGAATATTGTAATAAAATCACAATTTTCTTCATCAAAATTTGTTTCACATCAGTGCACATCAAATCAGTTGAACTTTGGTACTTTCTACACAACATGCAATGTTCAATACTTGGTTAGGACTCTCTCTGTCTTAATATTATTAACAATAACGGCCATGATGCGTTTAACATTGAAGTCAATGGCAGAAACAGTGCATGGGAGTAATGGAAGGCCAGATATCCTTGATGCTTTGCCGTCAGCTGTTTTTGTATAGCTGACCTGGTGTCCCACACTTCCCTCTTCAATATACCCGAAGATTTCCATGCCACGTTTTGGTGTTAACTCACCAGTTTAATTCTAACTCAACAGAAATTAAACCCCATTCATTTTCAATGGGGATTCATTTCTGGTTATTTAGAATTAAACTGGTGAGTTAGCGCCAAAACGTGGCATGGAAATCTACCGGGTATATTGAAGAGTGAAGTGTGGGGTACCAGGTCAACAAACAAGAACAGCTGACAGCAAAGCATCAAGGACGTCTGGGCTTCCATAACTGCCATGCACTGTTTTTCCATTGACTTCAATGTTAAACGCATCATGGCCATTATGAAGACAGAGAATGTCCTAACCAAGTATTGACCATTGCATGTTATGTAGAAAGTACCAAATTTCAACTGATATAATGTGACCCGAATTTTGATGAAGAAAAATGTGATTTTATAACAATATTCTAATAATGCGAATTC
>NC_085857.1:47895340-47907840 GCF_034702125.1 Engraulis encrasicolus | reverse complement strand
AAGAAACAAAATGACGCTTCTTGTTAGATCCACCTTCTTTGTCGTGACTTTGCTCTCTCGTCATAGCCATAGAACGTCTCTAGTACTTACTTCTCACTGCCGTATCCCTCAGGGTTCACTCCAGCAGACACACCCACGATGACAAGCGGGATCCCGTAACCAATCGGGAGGGAGACCTTCCACTGTAGCCACGCCCTCTCGCTAGGTTTGACCTGCCTGAGCTTCCGTACAGACAGGAGGAGCATCACAGCCTCTATGAACATCCAGACGAATGAAGAGAGGAAGAGGTAGTGCAGGACTCCAGCCAGGGTCTTACACAGAGCCTGGGATGGAGAGACAGAAAGGTAGAGATAAAGAGAGAAAGACAGAGAGATAGATAGAGAGAGAGAGAGAGAGAGAGAGAGAGAGAGAGAGTCAGAAATAGACACAGAAAGATACAGAAGTGGAAACATAGAATCATGCAGAGAATGAGCGACACTGATGCAGAGACATAGATAAAACTGTTTTGAAAATCGGAAAGGATACTAAAAAAACATACAACTGACAGTTGTATACCTGGTGCACTTTGATTCGTCGGAGGAAACTCTGTGTGAGCAGGAAAAGGGTGTGAGCCAGCAGCAGACACACACACAGGTTCAGGCGAGCCACGTTGGACACCCTGGGGTTCCATCGACAGAGGGCAAAGGTCATCACCGCCAAGGTCAGGAACAGCAGGCCAATCAGCACCAAGACGGTGTTCAGAATGCTCATCACAGGGTCACTCTGGAAACACAGGCAACCACCACATCACTGTATCATACATTGATGTATCTGTTGCTGAAGTTACTGAACATCCTGGTAGCATTTTTACCCATTTTAGTCAAAGATCCTGCTGAAAGCCTAAGCCCTTTTGGGGAAAAGGTGCCCTCTGCCTATTAAAACGTAAATATCTCAGTCTCTGAAGCACATTTAACATGAAATAATTTGCATTTAAAAGATAGATCCCTCATGTTGCATTAGAAGGTGTTAATTCAGGTCAAGCATACCCACATTTTTAATAATAATAAAAAAAAACTAAAATCTCAAGAGCCTGAATGCAGCGTTAATTGCCACCCCCCATCATAAGACTGACATGACATTGACATTACTAGGACATAATACTTGCCATGAAGATTAATTAATATTATGACTGCTGTCATTAATAGTGATCTGTAAATTGACACTTTTACTGTCAATCTGATGTTGATTGGGATTTCATTGATTTGACAACTTCACATTAATCAAAATGAAAAACGCTGTCTTATTACAATTTGACATTAGTCATGACCACTAGATGGGAGGGATCTATGTAAGATTTACCTCTAAGTTGTCCTTTACGGTAATGATGAGGGCAAATGGTCTATGTAAGATTTACCTCTTAGTTGTCATTTACAGTTATGATGAGGGTGAAGGTGAAGAGGTGATTTACCTCTAAGTTGTCATCGACAGACATGATGAGGGCGAAGGTGGAGAGGTGATCACATGAGCAGATTGTGTGGCTGGAGTTGGTCGCACTGACATAGCAGCCATCTTGAATCCAGGAAGAGACTTTCCAGTACACGCACCACCGTTTGTCCTGGAGACCCACAGACTGATACAAAAACAGCCATTGAGAACAGTATACACATACAATCAGTCTATACTCGTATACTGAGGTGTGACCAGCCAACCGTATCTCACTCATTTCGTGAAGTATTCACGAAAAAAATAGATTGATTTTCGTGGTGCATTCACGTTATTGCCCGCCTTTCGTAAAGTCTTCACGAAAATAATAGATTAATTTTCACGCTGCCTATTCACTTGAATTGCCCGACTGTTGCCTAGCGACCCACTAGTTTGATGCCCTTTCGGTAGCCTACCATCACATGGTAATCAAACATTTCAAACAAGCAATTTAGGGTTAGGTTTAGGGTCAAGGTTAGGGTTAAGGTTAGGGTTAAGGTTAGGTTTAGGGTTAAGTAGGGTTAAGGTTAGGTTTAGGTTTAGGTTTAGGGGACATAAGGCGTAAGTACCGAAAGGGGGTCGAATTAGTGAGTCCCGAGTGTATCAGCAGTGTTCTGTCAGCACCCCCTCCCCGCCCCTGCAGACGTTTGGATAACCAGAGCAGCAGTGGGGCAAAAGTGAATAGGCAGCGTGAAAATTAATCTATTATTTTCGTGAAGACTTTACGAAAGGCGGGCAATAAAGTGAATGCACCACGAAAATTACTCTATTATTTTCGTGATGACTTAACGAAAGGCGTGAGATAGGGCTCGACCAGCTGATGTTGACTATAGCTTTCGTGATATCTTATCAAGTGTCTGTAGAGAGGTGACGGGAATATTAAAAACAAGTCATGTTTTCCCGTTTTTTTTCCCTCCATGCTCTTTTATTTTTCTGGCTCTTTTTGTTTTATTCTGTTCCTTTTTCTTTCTGTCTTTTTTCCTTCCTTTCTTTGTTTTTTTTCTTCCCAGCTGTTGTTCTTGTGGGGGTGAAGGTTGGTTGGGTTTGTTGGTTTGTTTTTCTTTATGTATAGATGTTTTTTTTTGTTTATGAACACAGTGTTGTGAGGATGGGCAAGACACTGGCAGCCAACCACGTGAGCTATTTTTTTGACCTACAGCGGTTTCCAACAATCAGAGGTTGAGTTGTGCGCAGATAGTTTCGCGCAGTCAGGTTAAAACAAAAATGTAGAACCCATGTCTACTGTCCACCGTGGGACAGATGCATTGTGTTCTGATGTTCTGTTGAATGCATCTCCTTCCTTTAATTAAAATTGTTCAAAAAAATCAAGTCTCTACCTTGAGGTGTTGCATGCTGATGTTGACCGACTGTGGAAGCATTTTATTATGCGCATTTGGTAAGGTGATGGAGATCACGTTGGACAACATGGCAACTGTGGCTCTACTGTGTTGTATCTTGAAGAAGCTCGCGTTGAGGATTTCATGCATCTTGCTGTAGACGATGACCACCACGGACACTGATCCTATGGACAGTATAGTATTGTAAAGTGTTAATTCAACACTTATACGGTAAGAGGAAATAATAATTTATGACTTAGAGACGCTTATCACTCTTTGTTACACTGTTTGTTTGGTCACTAGGGCTGTGAGTGTGCTCTGGCAATTATGCCTACTCTCTCTGGCTCTCTATGGAGTAATGGTCAGAGCCCCAGTTTGAGTCCCAGTTTGAAGTGCGAAATGTTTGAAATCCTGGTCACCCCTCGTAAGTAAATTGCACAGTTAAAGTAGTGCTAATACCTGATTTGACACTACACATACACAAATTGCCAGGGCAGCACGATTCACTCTTGGGTGCATCCTCGCCTGCACCTCAGGTTCACGTTTTTGCCATCTGTAGTTCCAGACAACAAGCCTGTCTTGTGGTGCAGTGTGAGCACTCTGCTCGGTATCTGACCCTTGGCTCGTATCGTGTGAGGATGTGAGCCGTGAGTTGTACTTTTAAACCATGCCTTTCCCTCATACAGTGTGAGCAAGAGCTGAATACCCACAATTGAAAATATTGCACAGTGAATGCCCCCCTTAAATTGAAACTATGCTAAAGTTTGTGGTGATGTTGATCCTGGAGACACATAGTGTAGATGCAGTGCTTTTACTATAGGACCATAGGCCTACACAACAGAGGAGTGTTAAATTGACTGTTAGATCTCAACACTCATTCAACTTCAAAGAGCCAGATTTAACGTCATTTGCTGGAGTGCATTTGCTCTTTGTCCTATCTTTTGTAAGTTTACCTCCGTTCTAGAGTTGGGACGAGGTAAATTGTGAATAAAAGCTAAATATGGTAACTTTAGGAACATTCAATGCATACACTAGTTGCATAGTACTGCAAACTGATCAAATCTAACAAAATTCTACTTTTCTTAATGTTGTTTATTTTTTAAATGGGGGTTTAGAGAACCAAGTCAAGTTTGTGTGTGTGTGTGTGTGTGTGTGTGTGTGTGTGATCTAGGTACCGTAGTTGTTGTGAGCGATTCCCAGGAGGTCGATGTCAACACTAACAATAGAGGTCATCAGTTGAGAGACTCCAGTCAGGGACGTGCTCGGTCCAATGCTCAGGATCTCCACAGCTGATTGGGTGACATTGCAGCAGGTGAAATGTAAAAGAGTAGTACAGCAAAGCAATGGAATACAGGTCTCCATCCACCCATCCATGTAGCCAGCTATTTATTCATTCATTCAAGCATTCAGGTCTGGATCTAATCATTTACCCATCCATGCATTTATTCAACAGTAAATTACATTTCCATCCATTCATCCATCCATCCATCCATCCATCCATCCATCCATCCATCCATCCATCCATCCATCCATCCATCCATCCATCCATCCATCCATCCATCCATCCAAACAACCTTCCTGTACTAGTTGAACAATAATCTACACTGTAGAAAATGGTATCAGTAATAACTAATAATAATTTAGTCAAATTATTCTGCTATAAAACTGTACAAAAACCAGCATGTTTAACTTGAAATCACAAGTTTACCAGCTGCCTCAGAATTCCAAGTTATCACAGAGCTTCAATTCAACTTCACTCAACTTACAATAAGGATTTAAATTAACTTGTAATTATTTACAGTGTACCTCGTGGTGTTGTTGTCAGAGTTTGTGCTGGAGTCTGATGATGAGTTGGACTAATGTATGACCTACGATTTGGACCTGGACTACGTCCTGGCTGGAGTGAGAGATGGTTGGACTATAATCTACCTGCTCTGTTGCTGGTGAGAGGCGGTGGTTGGACTATAGTGACCTGTGGTGTTGGTGGTAATGTTTGTGCTGTAGGCTACTGGGTGGTGGTTGGTCTATAATCTACTGTACCTGTGGTGTTTGTTGTGAAACTTACTGGATATGGTGGCTGTGGGTTTGGCCAGTGTGGACACAAGGTCCTCAGTGGACTGAAGCACAGCATCTCCCTTGCAAGCCAGACTGTCTGGGGGAGAGTCTAGCAAATTGCCCAGGAGACTGGATACTGTCTATGGGGAGACATGTAAAGTGTCAGAATGTCCATTTGAATCATTTGCACATGCTTTAATATCAGGAGACTTGATACTCTCCATGGACTGACACACAGAAATACCAACACTCCCACTTCATAACACTCTACTTGCATTATTTGTAAATCTCCATTCCTGTGGTAGTATGAAGAACATGCACATATGTTTAGAATTGACATGGAAAGATTACATGACAAAGCCTTACTTTTCTTAAGCACAGTCAACTATGGGTCTATCAAAGTAACACATCATGCAGAATTTCCCTGAATTGTTTCACAGCAAACTTTACCTTCTCTGGCAGATTAGTGGGCAACAATGAATTCATAATGTTCAGTTTGCAATCTACATCAGAGCCCTAAAAGTGAGGAAAGAAAACACTTCAGGAAGCAGGAAACGTCATTCTCGCCAGCTTTACTAAAGAACATCAGTCAGTATGTGAGATTGGCCGGACTAAGCTCTTATGAATGTAATTCAGTGGCGGCTGGTAGTCTGTCAAACAGGGGAGGCTGTTCAATTACAATATGTCCAGAACGCAAAAAAAAAAAAAGGGGGGGGGGGTGTGTCAATTTTGACACACATCTTACATTGGTCCTGAGCCACATATGGCCTCACACACTAAATGACTCTTGTTGAAACAAATTTGTTAATCATTAATCATTATCCCCCTTGTAGCCTATTCAAATAGGGATTTTTTTTTTTTTAATTATTATTATCATTAGGCCTACCTCCGCCACATAATGATGTGATTGAGTTTGCCTTCGTTGTTCATTACTTGGTGCACGGCTTAACTTACCACTAGAGGTCGCAAAATCTTTAATTATTTAGGCTACCAGACATTGCCAATACTGCAATACACAGTAGGAAACGGGACT
The DNA here is from genome assembly GCF_034702125.1 of Engraulis encrasicolus. Classification (NCBI taxonomy): domain Eukaryota; kingdom Metazoa; phylum Chordata; class Actinopteri; order Clupeiformes; family Engraulidae; genus Engraulis; species Engraulis encrasicolus. The sequence continues at coordinate 47,901,954 of NC_085857.1, read as the reverse complement.
TGACAGTTAACCAGTTGATCAGACACCACGAAAGCTCAAAAGAAACGGTTGTTCTTCCCTACCTTTTTCACCAAGTCAATATTAGGCAGTGCTCTGCTCTGCTCCTTGATATTCATTTTCTCCTCATAAGGACGACTGGAATTCGCCAGATATTAATCCACAATGCTTGGCATTTTGCATAGCTCTCTAGCTTTCTTGCAAGCTAGCCCTAATAAAAAGTAGGCAACCTCAACTTTTGAATTGGGAGATTAAAAAGGATAAGGACGTGCCACTATTAAGACTTTATTCGCAACACTAGGTTTACAAGAATATGTACACAAAACTGGAGTTCACCGCAATGAATAGCTTCCTCACTGGTTACCACGACGAAACTTCTTCTCAGTCAAATTAATAACATATCCGCTTTTCAACTACTGTAGCCTACTGACACGGGGTTCACCCAATCACAAGTCGGAGCCTCAGTCTCCGGTCCCTCCCCCCCGCTCTCTCTTCTCCATTCACTCCCAGTGAGGCTCAGTCTCAAAATCAAAAAAATGTTCACGGCAATAGCCAATGACCGTTTAGCATTTTGCCATTGAAAATGCGTACAATTCCACATGCCATTGAAGTCCATTGAGACTCGACTCGTTTGCGTTGTCATGAGCGGAGAAAAAAACTCGTGCGAGCCTCGGGATCTGATTACAGATTGGTTAAATCTCTAAATTGAGCACATGCATTTTATATGGAGCTGGGTCTGAAATAGCAATGTTATTAAGTCGTGTAAAGCATTAGTTTACATACTATTCTCGTGATTTTGGACAGGAGGCGGCGCCTCCCTTGTACTCAATGAGGAATCGCCTCTGATGTAATTATCATGATAGTCAGGTTATGTTTTCATGATTCATCACTATGTCCTCTGAACGTGGTATGGCGTACTTTATTGTATTTATTATTTTTTTGGTGTATTTTTCCACGTTTATCATTAACTAACTACTAGGGGTGTAACGGTATACAAAATTCATGGTTCAGTACGTACCTCAGTTTTGGGGTCACGGTTCAATACATTTTCGGTGCAGTATACAGTAGTATAAAGAATGGCAACTATTTTGGAAAAATCTTTGAAATACTTCTTAGCGTTGCTTTAAGCCGGACTTTACCTGGCATGTCTTCTTGAGCGCTGTCAATAGTTCTATAAAAAAACACACACAAAGTGAAACAAAAAACTGTGTGATTACACAAAATTTACTAAGCAAGAATTGCCCTATTGAGACTGCATTGAGATGGCATCTCTTCTGCCAGGGAATCCTGGTGAAAATGGCAGCTAACAGTAGCTCAAGTAGCAGCTAAAACAATAGCAGCTAAATGTATGGCATTTAAAAACAACAGTGTCAATTACTGTTTTTAATTATATAATAAGGGTAAAGAATCCAAGCTCCATCATCAACATCAACTGTGGGATGTTCTTTTACCTCTGCCAAGGAGGTTGCCTGTCTGTCTGTCAGCAGGATAACTCAAAAAGTTAAGCATGGATTTTTACTTAAGTTTGTGGAGTTTTTTTAAATGACAAAAGGAGCAAGTGATGAAATTTTGGTCAGGATCCATATCACGATCTGTATCCAGGATAAAAAAAAGACTCTTCACCATTGCGGGATTGGGCGAATTTTGACATTCCAGTTTCTAACTCCACAAAAACAAGGCAGGAAAAATTAGGGTGTAACATAGTCAAATGTTCTATCAAACAGCTTCCTTGTCTGCACCTTCTGAGGGCATTTCTAGTTCACACGTTTCATAGCAAAATGTTTTATTTGGCCTTTTATAAATGAAAAAAATAAATACCACAGATGATGAAATAAATGATGAAATACCACAGAACACCACTTGGTGTCATTCTTGCACATTTTTTTTGTTTTTGTTTTTTGTTCCTTTGTAATCCAACTGGCATCCTCACCTTCACAAGGGCCTGTGACGCTGTTTCCTTGGTTACTAAACCCTGGCGGACAGGTGCAGGTGTAGCTACCAGGTGTGTTTGTGCAGGTGCCATTTGGACCACACACAAGAGGACTCTCCACACACTCATCCACATCTGTACGAAAGCACACACACACACACACACACACACACACACACACACACACACACACACACACACACACACACACACACACACACACACACACACACACACATAAAATGAACATTAGTACTCACTTATTTTACACACAGGTACACTAACACATTTCATTGGCACATATTTACGTTAGTCGTACAAAATTACTCTCTATCATTTTTTGGCCAAAATGTATTTTACCTTAGCTAGTGGCAGATTTGAAGCAGGTCCTCACCTACACAAGGTCTTGTGATGTTGCCATGGTTACTAAATCCTGGTGGGCAGCAGCTGAAGCCACCAAATGTGTTTTGGCAGGTGCCGAATGGACCACAATCAGGAGGACTTTCCACACACTCATCCACATCTGTGGAAGAGCACACACACAACAGGTAAATGGATTTGCGACGATTCGTGTGTGCTCATACGCTTTGCTAGGAATATAAGCTTGATACATGTTTGAGGCCTGAAATGACCAAGATATACTGCTCCTCTATTTGCACGGTCCTTTATCGAAGCGCACAAATGTGAGTCATTGTGGACAGCTCAATAAAAAGCTCTTGAAAAGTTGCCGCCATTGTCGTTTTCACCGTAAACACTCGATGAGATTGCACTGAATTATTTCACTTAAGTATTTCACACGAGTAAAATTGACATGCTCCTGCACAAAACGTGCCGGCACACACGCATCCTGCAGCAAGCATATAGATGTTCAGAAGATCGCATGTCAACGCATGCGAGCCCGAAATGTGCACTTGCACACGTATCCAGCCCAAAGCATATAGAGCCAATTGGCACCTCTGGCCCACTCGTGAAACTGCTTGTTTTCCCCTCCGTATGCTCCACCCACTGGTTGTGCGATGGCAAACACTGCCAGTCAACATTGAAGAACCATTTGATTAGCCACTTCATACAATGGGTGGAGCATACAGAGTGGAAAACAAGCAGCTTCAACGGTGGGCCTAGAGGTGCCGACTGGATCTATACCGAGTTGAAGGAAGCCTACACATCACACCCTCACCTTCACAGTATCCAGTGTCATCCTTGTATTGCGGCAGCTTGCTTTTCTTGAACCCTGCTACACAGTCACAGTAGAAGCCACCGGGGAGGTTTGTGCAGATGCCGACTGGACCACAACCACGGGTACTATACTCCTTACACTCATCCACATCTTTATCAAAATACACATGGATACAGATACACACACGCATTGAAATAAAGATACAATTAGGGTACAATTTAAGTCTTTACGTTAGAAACTTCACAAATGTACCAATTCTAGGCACTTCTTAAGGCGCGTTCTGGCTGACAGAGAACACTGCTGGTGCCTGTTCCCGTGCCTAATCTCAAACCGGCCTGCATATCTGAGCAATCAGGAACTGGAAAGTTGGCTTGCAATGCCAAACAAAAAACTTGTGTTTTTCTCTGTGAACCGTGAACATGAATCACCTCTTGAAAATTCTAACTTTGCAAAATACCACTCTGCTCTCACAGTATTGTTCCTTTGCAATATAATAACTTCCTTGCAGATTTCTAGTAAGTTAAACATTAAACGCAACTGTACACTGCGCCTAGATGTCTTGCATATTATCCAATTTGTCTTGTTACCTTCCCATTATTTAATGATGCTTCTAACACCTTATGTTTGACAATGTTGTCAGTGTTGCAACTGTACATTGCACCTTGAGGTCTTTTGTTTACTTTTTTGCTACTTTCAATGCATAGTCCTCTTCTTTACTCTTTGAAGGACAATGCTATCAGTGTTGCAAATGCACACTGTGCCTTACCCTGTTCTTGTTTAAATTGCTCCTTGTAAGTCGCTTTGAACAAAGGCATCTGCTAAATACCAATGTAATGTTAAATGGTGGCACATAGTGTTGAACGTTTGAACGCTCCAGTTGCCTTTCCACTTCCTCAGAAAACCCGATAAATGGCTAAAGGATGACTACATGGGTGTTAAAACATGGCTAAATGATTAGCACATGAGGACCTTGCTAAAGGACCTTGCTAACATTTACTAGGGCAGGGCTATTCAAATGGCGGCCCTGGGGCCAGATGCGGCCCTTGGACAGCATGGTTCTGGCCCCCCACAAGCCATTTGAAATATGGAATTGTTTTTCCGAATTTAGAGATAAGAGTACAGGTTCCGTATCGAGCTGACACAGGACGTTAAAATGCAGGAAATTACATCTAAGAAATGCAAAACTTTCTGGGGGAGGACCCCCAGACCCCCCACCTCAATGAAGTGTCCCATATTTTTTTTTCATTGACAGTCCACAACCATTATACATGAGCATAGTTCGGCCCCTTTACTTTGAGGAATTTGAAAAACTGGCCCTCGTTGACAATTAATTGAATACCCCTGCGCTAGGGATTTCAAATCTGGGGAAGTAATGCTACGCTTTCATTCAGCCAGTCTCTACGGTACTTAATTGACTGACCTAAGTTAACTGTCTGTATGCGAATGGTGAGATCCAGTACAACCAATCAGACCATTTTTTTCACTCACCCGAACAACAGATCTGGTGTGATACATGCCCCATTGAAAAGCTGAGAAATAAAACTGAGAGCAGCAGAGTCACAGTAATATTGGCGGATTCATTTGTGATGTGAATTGGGCACTGGTGACAGTGCAAGCTAATGGGTCAGCTTGGCTCTCATCTTCAAAAGACACCTAAAAGTGCTGGAGTCACATCCTCACCTTCACAAGGGCCTGTGCTGTTGTTGTTCTGGTTACGAAATCCATTTGGACAGATGCATTTGTAGCTGCCAGGTGTGTTTGTGCAGTTGCCCACAGAACCACACACAGGATTTTCACACTCATCCACATCTGTACATGTGAAAACACACACACACACACACACACACACACACACACACACACACACACACACACACACACACACACACACACACACACACACACACACACACACACACACACTTCCATTAAGCCTTTTAAAAGTTGGCCATCTTGACACTCAGCCATCTTGAAAAAAATTGCCCTCCAAAATATAACCAATTCATATATTATACCAATTATGGAGTGTTTGCAGACAAGAATTGGTGAAAATCCTTCCATCTGTTTAAGTTATTGTGAGAACAAAAAAGTCTGCCACCTTGAAAGTCAGCCATCTTGAAAGTGTTAGCCTCTAAAATATAATCAGTTAATTTACGTAGTATAGAGTGTTAGCACTTAAAGGCCAACTTCCGATAAAACACAGTTTTACTCACTCCTTTTGAAGATCGGACGGTCACCCCAAGTTAAACTCACTTGCAAGGCTCTCATAGCGGTGCGTCACCTCGCCTGGCTGTGTTTCCCGGTGTTTCCCAATTTACATCAATAATGCAGAGAAACGAGCGAATCACGAAAGCCTTTCTGTGTTTCGTCACGTCGAAAGAAGGCGTTGCCCACAAAGGTTTATGTCGATCCATTTTTCTAAAAACATGTCGAGTAATTTTTTTCTGCTTGTTTTCAATACAAGCAACGTCTGGTGGCCCGAAATCTAGCTTAGCTTAGCTATCAGCTGGTTGCTACTCTCAGGTACACACACAGCACAAAGCCTCATCCATAGAGCAAGCCCACTCTGGTAGCTGGCCCACTCCTGTAGCTCGCCTAGGGGTCGCTGTCGAAAGAGCACAGCCCTGAATGGAGCATGCACGCCTCCGTTGGCGCCCCTATAGTGCAGTACCACCCGGAGAAGTGGCGACTCTGTTTCCAATTACATTCTATCCAGGCACAGGAGGACTGAGCCAATCAGAGGCGCATTTCCACGAGAGCAGGAAGAGTAAGCCAATCAGAGACGCATTTCCACGAGAAACACGGAACACCCTCTCGTTTCTCCACAAGCCACCTTGCTGTCTTGCAAAAACGACTTGAAACAAAGCAACCAGAACGTTTTTTAAAACAGGACCAACGCGTAACACATTCAATAACAATGGGGAACACAGCAATATTAATCAAATGACGTTGAGAGGCCATCTTTAAGGCTTTGTGTAAGCAGTGTACCCATTCCAATGTTATAGCCCAAACAAAAAGTCGACCATGTTTAAAGTCGCCCATGTTGAAAGAGTTGGCCTCCAAATCATCAGTTCATATATGTGTTCAATAGTGTTAGAGCACAAGATTTGGGGCAAATCCATCAATCCGTTCTAAAGTTATCGCATGAACTCAAAATATAGCGGCCACTTTTCGCAACCGGCATACTGCCGAAATGGATTTAGCACCCAAATATCACATAGAAACAACTATTGATTGCTTTTCCTCAAAAAATGCCAACAGCTTCTTATTTAAAGCTCTTTTACAATGTTTACTATGTGGCATCATCTTGCGCTAAAGTAGCAGTTTTGTAACATATCTACAGCTATGGATGAACCAGTATGCCAAATGTCTGCCTTCTGTATTCTATGGATGTTGTGCTATATCCTTGTGAACTTGTGCTAGGCCTATATGTCTTTGGGAACAATGGCCGAAAGAAACCAACAACAACCCATCCCCCTATAAAACCATAGGTAACTTTGAAACTTGGAC
>NC_085857.1:47837840-47890340 GCF_034702125.1 Engraulis encrasicolus | reverse complement strand
TCACTTGTGTGCTGTGGAGTGCTCTGTCACAATGGGAGTTGGAGTTTCCCAGTTGGGCTTTCGCTTTCACTTCAAGTGTCCATGGGCCTCAACGCAAACGTTGTGTGTGAGGTTGTCATAGCAACTTGCTACTGTATATGTCCCTGCGGAAAGTTGTGGTGTTATCGCCCCCCGAAATGCAAACGTCCTGATAAGTTGAGTAAGAAAGACGTGTTGAGAAATCACATATCATGGCCTCTGAAGCATAGCTATGAGATAAGTCAAGGAGATAAGCAACTCTCATTTTCCTGGTACTGTTTAGCGCGTTTGGTATAGGCTACCTTCCAAGGCACGCCCGCCCGCGTGCTCGCCCGCACGCGCACGCACGCACACACACACACACAAACACACACACAATATATACTCACTGCAATATTGACATCCTGTTTCATTTTTTTGGATGTCAACAGTTTCACAATACTTGTTTGTCCTCATCATCCCCATGTCCCCATTTCTTCATGTCCAGTTAAAATAAAATAACCGTCACAATAACCTAACCCAACAGCAATGTGATGTGTAGCCTAATGCAATGTCATTGTTTCAAATGTACTGGACAAAATATTTCAACAAGTCTTCCAATGTGTCATCTCAATTCACTTTTAATCCAATATAACTCGCTGGCAAGCAACACGGAACAATTCCGTAAGTGCACACACAAGCAAGGTCCAGGTAGAGAAATTCTGATGCGCTCAAGGTTACAATTTTAACTTTTTATTTGGCTACAAAACCTAATAAGCACCAAGGGAAAAAGGTGAAGACCGAGAAGCACTCCGATTACCTGTTTGTGTTTTACACAGACAGGCGTTTCAATTCACTCCTTCTGTCTTAACATTCTGAACCTGAGGAACATTGCTCCAATGTCATTCATTTATTTAGAATATGAAAATGCCAGAATATATGGTACAATAATTATTTTCTTTTTTTTTTTCTTTCTTGTCTTTCTGTATGGAAAGGAAAAAAAGAGTTCCACGTAGCATCAGGGTGTTGACGGTTAGAATGTTAAAAATAGAAATATGTATGTTTTATACATATTTATATCCCCGAAACGCGGAGCGTCGGGGATGTAATGGTTTTGCGTGCGCCGCGTCCGCCGCCGCCGCGTCCGCCGCCGCCGCGTAAGGTCTTTCGTGTTAACGCGATAACTTTTGAACGGATGTTTGGATTTGTCCCAGATTTTTTGGGTGAATGCTCTAGGACAGGTTCATGAACTGATTCGAGTTTGGAGGTCAACACTTTCAAGATGGCTGAATTCAAGATGGCCGAATTTTTGTTTGGTCCATAACTTCTGACCGGGTGGATGGATTTGTCCCAGATTTGGTGTGTGAATGCTCTAGGGTAGGTTCATGAACTGCTTCGAGTTGGGAGGTCAACACTTTCAAGATGGCTGAATTCAAGATGGCCGAATTTTTGTTTGGTCCATAACTTCTGACCTGGTGGATGGATTTGTCCCAGATTTGGTGTGTGAATGCTCTAGGGTAGGTTCATGAACTGATTCGAGTTTGGAGGTCAACACTTTCAAGATGGCTGAATTCAAGATGGCCGAATTATTGTTTGGCCCATAACTACTGACCGGTTGGATGGATTTGTCCCAGATTTTGTGTGTGAATGCTCTAGGGTAGGTTCATGAACTGATTCGAGTTTGGAAGACAACACTTTCAAAATGGCGGAATTTTTCATAACTTCTGACTGGGTGGATTGATTTGCCCGGTAACACCTTTTTTTAATGGTTCACCATTTCAATGAATCTACCATATTAGGTACAGTGTAATAACCAATGCAACAATATTTAATACCATGTAATACTAGTGTAATACTAGTGTAACAATATGCAATGTCAGGTACAGTGTAGTAACGAGTGTAACAGTATGCAATACCATGTAATATAGTGTAATACCAGTGTAACAATATGCAATACCATGTAATACCACTTACGCACAAACACATGATGTAAGTAAAAAAATGACATTGTATTAAATATTGTTACACTGGTTATTACACTGTACCTAATGTGGTATATCCACTGAACCATTAAAACAGTATTACCATTTGCCCCATTTTTTGCTTCATTTTCACAATAGTCGTTTGGTTTTAAGCCTATGCGCGTCATGTCACGTCTGTATATACGTTTACGAAATGGTGGACGGGAGTGGTAGGAATGATGGGGGACTGGAAGCGTCGCGTTTCGGGGATATACCTTAAGCAGTCGAAGGCGACTGCACAGGCAGTCTAGTTATTAATAGGCTGTATGCTACAGACAAGTGTGTGCGTGTGTGCGCGTGCGTGCATGTGTGTGCGTGTGCGTGTGCGGGCATGCATGTGTGGGCAATGTGTGTTCAAGTGTCCCTGCTTGGCTGTTGGGTCAGACTGATGGAGCCAGTTCCTGTTCCTGATCCTGTCCCAGTTCCTGACTCTGGCTGCTTGCTGGACAGCCCGAACCTCTGCCACCACTTCCTGTACTGACACCGCACCTGAGAGAGAGAGAGAGAGAGAGAGAGAGAGAGAGAGAGAGAGAGAGAGAGAGAGAGAGAGAGAGAGAGAGAGAGGGAGAGAGAGAGAGAGAGAGAGAGAGAGAGAGAGAGAGAGAGAGAGAGAGAGGAGAGGAACAGAGGCAGAGGTAGAGTTCCAATAAGTTACATGCGAGGGGGGAGGGCATCTTTGCAAACTCCTGGTCCCAAGGCTGTAATCTGTACTTTGGAATGGCTAGAGGTGTATAAACATTTCTGGGGATGCTCTGTAGTTGCTCTGATCGATTATGAACCAAGGCGTCGAGGTATAAAATTTGGGCTTTGAACGCTACACGCCAAATGTGACTGACTCCTTGGCATGACAGTGCACACCCAGCGTCACAGTACCACAGAATCCCCCCTGAACACCACAGGATGTCCTGTGTGAGTTTACATCTTTTTTGAGGAAACAGTGGATGAGAGAGTGATTTTGTGTGTGTGTGTGTGTGAGAGAGAGAGTCTTTACCTCTGTGTTGAGGAGGCAGTGGATGAGGAAGATGGCGGTTCCTTGCTGGGAGGCGAGGAACAGGAAGAGAACCTCTAGAACCCGACTTGTGGCTGCCCCCATGCCCAGTAACCAGGGGCAACCCAGGATGAGGAACTGGACTGTCAGTTTGAACAGCAGAACCCTGCAGACATGATAGTTTGCCAACAACTCAGAGACTGTGTGTGTGTGTTATCTTATTTAAAGTTATGATGAATTAAATATGATAAATTAATGACTAACAAGAAATGGAGATGTTGTCTTTAACCCCTTAACGCAAAGCCTCTGTCATAACCTTACTATCATCAAAATCGTAATCACAAGTCTAAATCAGTTACCTAAGACTGCTTGCATTTTCATAGCAATCATGTAGCTGAATTATTGTCAGCAAAGAGTGAATAAGCCCGTCGACAGGCCCATCTGCAGTAAGAGTTTATCAGAGTATTGGTGAGCACTGGTGAAATTGCTTCTTAACTACAGATTATTCCAGGTATAGGAAACAACAGGACATGCATTATGGTCTCAAAGGTAGAGTACATTTATTGATTTATTTTCAAAAGATATTTTGCCCTTTTACAGATGTGATCTTTTATTGAATATGTAGAAAGCGAAAAACTAATATTTATTGCTCTGACCAAAGTACAGTACGCTACGTTCTGCAGCCAAAGATGTCTAGATGATTCAGACATGGAGGGTATCCACCTTTTCATATGACAAGTGTAATGAGTTTATAATGAACACTTGGAAATTCATAACGGTGGTATATATTCATGAAAATTGATGAAAAAATAATAAAAAAAGATAACATTTGTGAATGGGCATAATACGTTCTGGAAAACCTGTAAAATACCCCTAGGTGTTGCCTCATACCTTGTGTATTTGACCTTTGAGACGTCGCTGCGTACACCTTTCAGAGTAGACTGGATGGTGATGAGGATGATGACGAAGAGTATGGTGTTGACCTGGAAATATGAGAAAGAGAGTGACGATTAGGATGGTGGTGGAGAAGAACGTTTTGGTGCTATGCCATGCCAAGAGTACTGTAAATTAGACCATGAATGATGTCTGAAGAGCATGGAAGGAAGAGAGAGAGAGAGAGAGAGAGAGAGAGAGAGAGAGAGAAAGAGAAAGAGAAAGAGAGACAGAGAGAGAGAAAGCGAGACAGAGCAAACGAGGAGATCACACAAGAGTGAGAGAAGGATAGAGGGAATGAGTGAGTGGGAGGAGGACAAGGAGAGAGAGAGAGAGAGAGAGAGAGAGAGAGAGAGAGAGAGAGAGAGAGAGAGAGAGAGAGAGAGAGAGAGAGAGAGAGAGAGAGAAAAGAAAAGAAAAGAAAAGAGGAAAATAAAAAACTGCTTGTCTGATACTCACAACAAGGAGGAAACAAACAGGGCCAAGGAAACTCCATTTGAAGCCCTCCACTAGCCAGCACCTAATTTACATGAAATAAATAAAATAAGTTTCATAACTCCTTTATATCTGTAAAGGTGCACTGTGTAGGATGTGGTCAGAATGGGTACTGCAACTATGCTGCTCAAATTTATATTTTTGGAAATTCAAAATGGTGGACCATGGAGAAGATCCCCCATTTCATGTATGAAAAGTGCAATTTTCACAGTCATAACTTAGCATTTGGTGGTGGAGGTAAGTATTCATGAAAAAGGTGACATTTGTGTTATGGGCAGTATGAATTCTGGAAATAAACTACAAAAAAATATTACACGGTGCACCTTTAAAAAGCAAAAACAAAAAAATGTGGTCCCGTGCACAGAGGAAAAGTCTGCTGGCCCAGAACTCGGTACCCATTTCATTATATGTATTGAGAATGGCACACTTTCAGATTAATTTGTCCTGGGCCTGGCCAAAGCTGTCAGCAGCCCATTACATTACCCATGTATCATCCTCTCTTTTGTCTATCACCTTTATTAGTATTCTTACCATTTTCCGAACTGCTGTCGTCCCTCGTGCTCATGGCCTTGTGATGACGTTACAAGACGCATTGACGACAGAAGTTTAATTCAATATCTCGCAAAAGTGTGTGATTCCAAGGTCTTTTTCTCATTTCCAATCGGGATGTTGCATGGGAAAAGTACCCCAAAGGTTGTTGTGTCTAGACTGACTGAAGGGTAACTATTGTTTTCGCCATGGAGGCGGGGCAACAGCAAAGTGCAAGGCCACAAACACAGGTCACGATGGATAGGAGAATGGAACCCATATACTCACTTCTCACTGCCGTGTCCTTCAGGGTTCACTCCAGCAGACACGCCCACAATGATTAGAGCAAACCCGTAACCAATTGGGACGGTGACTTTCCACTGTAGCCACACCCTCTCGCTAGGTTTGACCTGCCTGAGCTTCCGTACAGACAGGAAGAGCATCACGGCCTCTATGAACATCCAGACGAATGAGGAGAGGAAGAGGAAGTGCAGAACTCCAGCCAGGACGCTGCACAGAACCTGTGTTGTGTGAGGTGGAGGACAGAGACAGAGGAAAATAGAGGCACAAATACGTGGTTTCACAGTTGTGTATTTGATGGATAGAGTCCTTAAAATGCGATGTGCTTCTAAAAAAATCACAAAAAGGGAACAGTCAAAAAGGTAACAGTCAAAATGTTCGCAATAGACATTGAAGGTGCGCATGGATAGAGCACATCATTTTCATAACACAGTTGTGTTGTGCCCCCTGAAGGAAAAAAAGAAAAATAATTGAAAAAAAGTAGTGTGCAATAGTTGGTAATCGATGGAAATAACATCTTAACAGGGTGTCTGCAGGTTTTAACAAGTGAAATTTTAGACTTTTTTAGACCTTTTTTAGACCATCATGGGCAAAAGTTTAGACCTTCGCGGAGTATTAAAAAATGAAATAAAGCCAGATTGTGGTCAATTGACACACGCGCGCACACACACACACACACACAGACCGACAGGGGGGGACAAAGGGGATAGTTGACCCGGGCCCTGAGAAAGAGGGCCCCCAGAATTGGGACCCAATTGTATTGTATTGATTGAGAGGGGGGCCCTTTCAGATGATTTAGTCCCGGGCCCGTTAAAAGCCGTCAGTGGCCCTGCACACACCACACACACGCGCGCGCGCGCACACACACACACACACACACACACACACACACACACACACACACACACACACACACACACACACACACACACACACACACACCTGTGCACCTGAATGAATGCAATAGTGCATATTATAAGCATAAAGAGATCTGATCAAAAATGACCAGTGAGAAGGTGCAATGTTCGCTTTCACAATTTCAAGTGATCAAAGCCAGCAATTGTGAACAGCCTCTCTTTACATTGCACTGACTGAGGTTTTTAAATGTGAATAAGAATGCCATATGTGCAAGCCTATATCAAGAGGACCTAACCAAGATAGAAGAACAGAACATGAGCTAACACCACTACTGTACTGCCATAAAATGCTGCCATAAAATGACGTTTATTTGTTTCATCTATTGGAGGTGTCCAAAAGAACGTCTTATGGCAGTTAATACTAATAACAAAATAGTTCGACATTTTGACCAACTCAGCCCTTGCCACTCAATCCAAAGATTCATGCCTTATTCGTTTTAGGGGGGTTGTACCAGAGGTCTCACGCAAGCGAGAGTGTAACCTGAATGACAGCTCAAGAGAGCGCGACGCGAGAAAGATTCTGCCACGGCGCGAGAGCGCAGCTGGCTATGGTATTCAAAATCTAGCGCTCGTTTGATCTATATTTATTTTCAAGCAGCATAACGTGAAGCTAAATGGTGATCAATTCAGAAGCAGCAGACAAAGAAAACGCAAAACGGTGTTATAACAACTAAATTATCCATCGACAGAGCATATATCTTATCCATTGCATAACTCGCTCATAATTTTCCCTGTTGCTGTTAACTCGCTCATAATTTCAGATTAGTCACACACACACCGTCGCTACTCTCTTTTGCTCGCACAGACACAATCAAGCTTCGCCAACTTTGAGGCTAACAACTACGCTAGACTGCTAAGCCACGGCCAACACCTGACTATTCCATCACCACCGCAAGGACTAAAAATCACTTCTTACCTGCAACGATTCACACGGGTGCTGACATATTCCCTTGGCTTGCACGGTCACATTTGTCTTCTGTTTTAAATCGACACCTTTCCTTCCAAATAGAAATCCGTTCTTTTTCAATGAGGTGGTGACTGACTTCCCTCATTAGTTAACTTCTTCCAGGTGTTTAAGACAGTCAAGAAGCCCAGTTATCAAATGTATGGCCACCGCAACGCCAATGTCGTTTTTACAACGTCTAGATATAAACAATGTCTAGATATAACACTACTAACGTGGGCTAGTAGTCAGACTGCGCGGGAATCTTTGGTCAGACTGAGCGGTGGAAGGGGAGGAGGAGCTACAGTACATTTCCGTATCACATCTGTAGTTTTATTATTGTACGTTGCAAACAGCAACATGTCATGTAGAACTACACAGACCATAACTGCCACAATACCAGAAAAAAGCGGCGTGTAAAAGGACGTAAAATGAAAGCAAAACAGAACAAATAAACATTAATCCTTTGTCGATATTTTGCATTGAAACGTAGGTCTTAAATTACTCAAACTCAATTTTAGACTAAAGTGCAAAAAATCCCTATATTTTAGACTTTTTTAGGCCTAAAATGGATAATGTGTAATTTTAGACTTTTTTAGACTTTTTTAGACCCCGCGGACACCCTGATCTTAACAGAGCTTATTGCCAATTTTCATGGTGCTGTCAGGGGGAGAGTTTCAGCGGTGCTGCCCTCTCACACATGCCATCCCGAGCAATCGCCCTGTCAGCCTGCCCCTTGGACCGCCCCTGTGTACTGTACCTGGTGGGCTCTGATTCGTCGGATAAAGTTTTGTGTAAGTAGGAAGAGGCTATGGGCCAGCAGCAGACACACACACAGGTTCAGGCGAGCCACGTTGGACACCCTGGGGTTCCATCGACAGAGGGCAAAGGTCATCACCGCCAAGGTCAGGAACAGCAGGCCAATCAGCACCAAGATGGTGTTCAGAATGCTCATCACAGGGTCACTCTGGAAACGTAAGAAACCACATCACTGATTGTTACATATATGATATACAATAAGTGCGCTTTGACTTTGACATTGACACTGTATAATCAGAGAGAGTAGAGAGATACTTAAAGAATCTCTGGTATAATGGCTTATACTATTACTTTTATAGTGTGCCTTTCCCAAGGTTGTTAAAATGTGTTATGTTATATTTTTTTACTAGTTTAATTCCAGAATTCATGCTGCCCATTCATATTTTTTTTTACCTTTTCCACAAATGCTTACCACCACCATCAAATTCTAAGTATTCATTATGACTGGGGTTGCACTTTTCATACACAAAAAGGTGGATCTTCTCCATGTCAGCTATTTTTAAATTTCAGAAATAGACATTTTTTTGTTTCAAAATGTAGTGTTCTTTGGTCATACTAGTAAATATTACGTAGTTAATTACGTAGGAAATATTCATGAAAAGATCCAATTTGGCAATAGGCAGCACAGTTTCAATGAGCAGCATACTTGCAATACCTACTCTGGCCACCATCCTATACAGTGCACCTTTAATGACAGGGGTAGAGGTAGGGGATTGGAAGGGGATTGGGGGGCATCTGCTGCTTTCTCTGCAGCTGACCAGAAGTGTCAAAAGTACAAGTGGAAACAGTAATAATAATAATAATAATAATAATAATCATAATAACATGCTGCAGTTTCCTTCCATCACAGACGACTTCACTGTATAGTTGGTCTACAGTTACTGTAGACTACAGTATTTGTCTTACGATTCTGAGCTGGTTGGATCAAATCTGTTGCCGTATTATTTCTAGATGTTTTTTTTTTTTAATTAACAGCAGTCTATCTCCGGCAGTGGGAGCAGTGGAATAGCTGGTACAGTATAACAACTATGTAATATAATGTTCTGGTACTGGTGTTGGTGTACTTACACCTCCACTATACGATATATACCTCCACTGAACACCCTTTAATGCAAAAGATGAATACTACGCACTTCAGTCCATCTTCACTTTCACCACCAGGTGTCACAATGACACTGTGAGATTAATACAGAGTGTTCCCCTTTGGGTCATAGAAGGAACTTAAGCAACCGCATCACAGTAAATGAGTAAATGAGCAACCACATTACTGTAACTGAGAATTGATACACTGTGTTTTGCTGAACTTAAGTCTTGGATCCCTCTTTCTTTCCATAAATAAAAGTATGCTCCTCTACTGAATTGTAGTGTATGTTACTGTACTGTACTGTGCTGTACAGTACTGTAGTGTACTCCATCCTACATTGACAATATTGTATGATTTCTACAGGACATTTCCAACTGAGAAGCGATAAGCTACCTTAAATGAAAGTTAATCAAGGGCAAGATTTACCTTTAAGTTGTCATCGACCGTCATGATGAGGGCAAAGGTGGAGAGGTGATCACATGAGCAGGTAGTGTGGCTGGAGTTGGTCGCACTGACACGGCAGCCATCTTGAATCCAGGAAGAGACTTTCCAGTACACACACCACCGCTTGTCCTGGACACTCACATTCTGACACAAAACACAAGGAAAAGGATATTTCAAGCAACTGAGTAACATTTCAACACAAAAGCACACCGTAATTGTCTCCCAAGGAAAAGAAAACAAAAAAACTAAGAAATCGAGGCCAATTACTAATTTAATTTTATTACATTTATTTTTAAATTAATATAACATGCGTAACTAATTTAATTGAGATTTGACTCATTTAACACACCATCATTTGTCCCCAACAATAACGGACTACAAGAAACACATTTGATACAATAGATGCACAATTTAAATAATGGTAGCTGTTGCCTAATGGTTAATGAGACAGGCTTTACAGGTCGCAGATTTGAATCCCACCACCCTTCCACAGCAAACCTCACTCTATGGCTGAGGTGTCCTTGAGGAAGGCACCTAACCCCACATTGGTGACTTTAACCAGTACCCTGTGAATAACTTGAAATTGCTTTGCATAAAGGCGTCAGCTAGGTATAATGTTATATAATGTCATGTAAATAATCTACAGATACCCAGACGTTGTCACCAAGGCTGACAGTGTAAGACAGAAAATGTAACTGTAAAATCCCTTTTACAGTTTGAACATTTCTGAACTGGTTCTTATGATATCAATGTATCATGCACACTGAGGTGTTGCATGTTGATATTGACTGGCTGTGGTGGTATCTTATCAAGCATCTTTGGCAAAACTAGATTATATAATCAAAAAAGATTGAAGGAAAAATCCTTGGTCCAGGCACTTGGTCCATTTGGTAAATGTGGTAAAAAAAAAACAAAAAAAACCTTTATTTACGGTAGTTTAGTTTATTAGGATCCCCATTAGCTGGCCGCAGACACAGCTATTCTTCCTGGGGTCCAACAATAAAATCTAAATTTAAAGGGCAAATGCATTAAAAAAACACCAACGCGTTTCGGCGCCGTGGCCTTAATTTTTTCCTTCAATCTTTTTTGAACATTGAACCCCTTCCAAGAGCAGCAGTTGGTTTTGAGGGACACTACTGGCGATCTACCAACTCTTCTGCTTAGATTCGATAATATTAGATATCAAATCAGTTTAGGTTTCATTCGTTTAGGTGAGATTCAATTTCATTTTCATTCATTTTGAACTCAACAACTAGATATGTTATGAGATTAAAGTGATTTGAAAGAGATAGGCTACAGCTATAGCATATATTGAATGTAGAATATAGAATTGAGTGAGTATCCTGAGGTAGGGCTGTGCAATACATCAAATTTAAATCATGATATTAATATTGCTGTCAAACAATATCGAGTTTCATAATATCGGGTTGAAACTATTTATTTCTTATTTGCCTATACTACCAAAACGTAGGTTATGCTACGGGCAATACAGTCCCCTCCACTTGAGCCATTGCGGGCACAGAGCAGATTTACAACCCAAAACTCATGCAGAACACCACTGTGTTTCTCTAGCTCTCCATTCACAGTGCTGAAAGCACAATTATTGTTCTTTAAAAATATATATCGTTTGAAACAATTGTGATATCAATATTGACAGAAATAATCGTGATCTTGATTTTTCCTATAATCGAGCAGCCATACCTTGAGGTGTTTCATGCGGATGTTGATGGGCTGTGGTAGTGTCTTAATATGCGTATTTGGTAAAGTAATGGAGACCACGTTGGACATCATTGTCGCTGTGGCTCCACTGTCTTCTTTCTTGAAGTGGCTCGCATTGAGGACTTCATGCATCCTCTTGTACACTATGACCACCACTGATGCTGAACCTATGGATAGTAAATTGTCCATCGTTAACCCTGATACGAGTAAAGGGAGGAAGGGTGAGTGAGTGTGTGTGTGTGTGATCTGGGTACCGTTGTTGTTGCGAGCGATCCCCAGGAGGTCGATGTCAACACTAACATTAGAGGTCATCAGTTGAGAGACTCCAGTCAGGGATGTGTTCGGCCCAATGCTCAGGATCTCCACAGCTGATTGGGTGACATGGAAACAAACAGAAACAGAACAGAACAGAACAGAACAGAAAAACACTGATGTTTATATACGGTATCCATTCATCCATCCCTCTACAATTGGTCCAATGCTCAGGATCTCCACCGCTCATTGGATGGTATTACAAAGGGGGAAATATAAAGGCAGTACAATACAAAAATTAACTATATCTATGTATCCATCCATCCATCCATCCATCCATCCATCCATTCATCCATCCATCCATCCATCCATCCATCTATCCATCCATCCATCCACTTATTCACACATTTATCTTTTCATTCGTCCATCCACCCATCCATCCATCTAAAAACGTATTCAATCACAATACAGGAACACATTTATTAACACTGTGTATAAAGAAAAAAACCCTGTTAAATGTTACAAATGCTGTTGTAATGATCTGAAACAGAGATCATTTCAACTCTTTAAGAGTTATATTAACACTGGCATGTTTACGTTGTGCTGAACAGGGTCGTGGTGAGACTATAATCTATACGTACAATACCTGTGGTGTTGGTGGTGAGGTTTCTGCTGGACTGGGTGAATGTGGGCTTGGCCAGGGTGGACACCAGTTCCTCAGTGGACTGAAGCACAGCATCTCCCCTGGAGGCCAGTCTGTCTGGGGGAGAGTCCATCAGATCATCCACAAGACTGGACACTGTCTATGGGGAGACAAAAACATGAAAACCTCCCCCTCTATTTGCATCAGTTTCACATGTAATATATACCTGTATGTAGCCCCTTAATGCGCGCCGTACCTCCTGAGGCACGCTGTAATAGACATTGAAATGTAACTACCATAGCAATACAATACTATGACACAACACAAGCCCTTTAGTAATGCACCACGACTTGGTCATTACCATACTGGTAACAATGAATTTATAAAGCCGCGCCTTAAGGGGTTAATTATCAAATCACCAAACTACCGCCAGTACCTATATTCAGATACATGACTTTATTCCAAAGCTCATGTCAAAGGCAGACAACAGAAGTAGAAATGCAATGTTGATAAGGAAATAGGGTAGGTGGGATGCTGTGGCACAGGACTCTTAAAACACCTGACCATGTACGTGCTGCATGCCCATTGGAAACCCAGGTTAAATCCAGACTGGGGGGTCATTCCAGCTGGAATCAGCAAATTTCTGAAAAATCTCCCACTCGACCCCCTCGGAATTGCCTGAAAAAAATGTATGTGATGGCTTAAACATCCAATAGATCATATCCACAATATCAGAACTCAGCTCTGGATACTTTTGGAACAAAAAATCTGTAAATAAGTACACCCCCTACGCTTGTTTTAGCGACATTGCATGAGTGACCATGTTCAGACTCAATTATCTCCAGAACTATTTGTGTCAGATTCATTATATTTTCAGGGCTAAGAGTCCCAGACCTGAATATCATATATTACAATTTGTAGCACTGTAAGTCAAATCACACCGTAATAATGTGCCTCTACTTTTTGTAGATATCATATGTTCTAGGGTTTCCAAATGTCTGTAAAAACCTCAAAGTTCTACATGTAAGGTTCATCCTTGGTAAATGGTCTGATATGTACCATGACTTTCACATCATAGTATATCTAACAAAAGGGTCCAATGGTTGTTGAGATACAGAGGTCCAAAGATGGGAAAAAAATAATTTGCACCAATGTTTGGAGCAATATTTCCAATCTATGACACTAGTTAGGAACTTTCTGTTTGGTGTTTCTGAAAGAGAATGTTTTTTTAACAACATATAAAAAAATTGGGATGGTGTTTTGCCTCATTCTTTTTATAACGGACTTCAAAATCTCAATTGGCTACAATTACTTGAAGCTATGAGGACCATGTCACCAACCGACTTGTCACAACTCTCAAATCCATGGCTCTGATGTCACCTTAATAGTGAAAACAAGATGGCTACCCTGTGAATGACAAAGCAAATTCTAGGGAAACCATAACACTTGTAAATGAATTGATTGATGCCACACAGCAAGAATAGCACATTGCACATGGCTTTGATAGACATTAATTATTTTAATTGTAAAATCATAATAATCATCATCATCATCATCATTTTAGTAGTAGTAGTAGTAGTAGTAGTAGTAGTAGTAGTGGTAGCGGTAGTAGTAGTCTTGGAATAAAGTGATGAAATAGGAGAGGATTAAAGAATTGTAGCACTCTTGTTTGCAACAAGGACTCCCATCCTAACTAGTCTTTCAATCAGCACCTGTAACTTTATATTTGCTATGAAGCTTGTGTCTTACTCATTAATTTATCAGCTGTATTGCAAAATAACTTAATTCATACTGGCTAGAGATTCCCTCAGACTATTTTGACAGCATGGTCCTGGAGTTTTAGTTAGAAGAGTTTGCTTGCATGCAGTAATCAATACCAGGTGAATATTGAAGGCACAAAAGTTCATATTGGCACCAGACAACCATGTGGTTCTTGTCACATTGTTGCGATCTAATTCAGCTGCTTGCATCATTATAATATTATACCACTGCAATGCTGACAAGTGGATTGCAGGTTAGCAGCAGTGATTACAACATTCATGGTTTTGATACTTGTAGACAATGTTCATTACTTTTAAAGATCATCATCACATTGATCCAGGTGAGATGATGGAAGCCGAAAGGAAGCTTTGCAGCATGCAAAAGCGTTCAGATATGGTGATGGATTGGGGGCGGGGCACAGTTCTACAGTCAGGGTACCTCTGTCGCGGTGACTGTTGGCGGGGGTGGGACTGTTTTATGGTCGCATAGGAAAGTAAAATTTGATTAGAGATGACACATAGGAGGAGACAGTTTGTAAAGAGGTATCCTGATTGTAGAACTTCCCGCCCCCCATCATCCTCCCCTGACCGAAGTGCCCTGAGCATGGTGGTGGTATCCTTACTGAAATCAATACCCATGTTGTCATTGTCCTTCAGGGTACCAATTTCGTTGTACCTGTACAAGGACAATAAAGTTTCATTCAAAGTTTCATTCAGGTGGTCCTCATTGAATTGCCAATGACGGATGGTTGCACACAACAATATGAATGCAGATACCTAATGCACCATCATTGACAATGGCAAGCTACCTTATAAAGTCAACTCATAAGATGCAGCAAGTGATTGAAAGTTAAGTGTGTATAAAATCATTTGTCACAGGCCAGAGCATTGAAAGTTCCTGACTTGTTTAATACATTTCATTTTTTTTTCAAATATTAAATCACCATCAAGGAAGTCAAGGTTGCATCAAGGAAATCATATCAACACCTTGTTTTATTTCCAGAGGTTGTTTTTTTATGACTTCTCTCAAAATGGTACTTCTCTCAACCATCTTGAATTTATTGCTAACGTAGCGCCAGTGAGAACATGTTGCGTAGTCACTTGATCATCTGGCCGATAGCATACTTAAAAAGATGAGGCCAGAATCCCTGAAAAAAAAATCAGAAATACTGAGCTGAACAAACAGCTTTGCCTGGGCCCAGGATAAAGTCGTCTGAAGAGACCCCTTCCCAATACATGCAATGTAATGAGTACCCAATCTTGATTCCCCCATGTCCTTGGCCCAGAACAATTCACCACTTCCGCTTCCCTCTGCACTATTTGATCACAGGCTTATGTCACACCGCAATGCTTTACGATCATTAAAAGGAATGAGGCAAAACACCATTCTATTTTTTTTGCTATGTTGTTAATAAAAATATCCTCTTACAGACACAACAAAAAACAAGTTCACAGCTGGTGTCATACTTTGGAGGTATTGCTCTAAAAAATGGTGGGGGGGTTTTTCATGACGCCACTTTGGATGGATTTGAGGGATGCATGCCACACTGCATTGAGATTTGAAAAGGCATTATACAAATAAAGGGGCAAAACACCATCCCAATTTTTAGATATGTCGTTAATAAGAATATCCTCTTCGAGAAACAACAAACAGCAAGTTCACAACCGCTGTCATATATTGGAAATATTGCTCCAAACAATGGTGTTTTGTTTCCTTCCCTTGATGCTGACTTCCTGGAACTATTTTGGAACTATGCCATTGGCTCCATGAGCCGCCATCTTTGTGTGAAAATGGAACACAAAAATCAAGGGGATTGGCCACCTTCTTAGGATGGAATTGAGGGTTAAGTCAGATATACTGAAATACTGAGCTGAACAAGTATAAAATCACCTATTTGGTATCAGACATTTTAGGTTTTAGTGTACACTGACTTGGCTATTCATTTTAGGTGTAGTAAACCCAATTTTTTTCTAAGGTAACAGGGCTCCTAAGGTACACCTGCATGTCACACAGGAATGAGTTTTTAAAATGCATTATAAAAATAATGGGGCAAAACACCATCCCAAATTTTAGATATGTTATGAATAATAATATTATCTTTCAGAGACACCAAACAGCAAGTTCACAACTGGTGTCATAGATTGGGAATATTGCTCCAAATAATGGTATAAATTAGTTTTTGGACCTCTGCATCTCAACAACCATTGGACCCTTATATCAAATATGATGTGATGTGAAAGTCATGGCACATATCTGACCATGTACCAAGGATGAACCTTGAATGTTGAAATTTGAGGTTTTTATGGACATCTGAAAACCCTTGCAATTTTAATTTCAAAGAAAAGTAGAGGGCCAGTATTAAGGTGTAATTTGACATACAGTGCTGCAAATTGTAATGTATGCTCATCAGGTCTATGACTCTTAGCCCTGAAAAAATAATGGACCTACCACAAATAGTTTTGGAGATAATTAAGTCTGAATATGGTCACTCAGGCAGTGACGCCAAATCAGGGGGAGGGGGTGTCCTTATTTACAGATTTTTTGTGGGAAAAGTATGCACAGCTGAAATCTGCAATGGTGGATATGTTCTATTGGATGTTGAAGCCATCACATATATTTTTTTCAAGCAAATCCGAGGGGGTCGAGTGGGGACCATTTGCTGATTCCAGCTGGAATGACCCTGGGTCATTTAACAACCCTTCTCAATCTGTCACCTACTCGCTTGCTGTTTCTTCACTTGCTGTCTTATCTGAATAGGAATAGGACAGCCTCCAGTTATCCACGGTGTTGGTTTCCTTGCCTGAGCAATGCAGGTTTAGTTGCCTCGCTCAAGGGTGTACGGAAACTACACACTACACTTTCTTCCCACTGTTTCATGAACTTGGACCTCTAGTCCTCTGAATGTAAGATCAACCAGAGACGATTGATGAGGAGAGAATAGTCCGTAAGAAGTTTCATCTGTTATCGATATTAGGGTGGTAAGGAGACCGGACTTGATCCTACTTTGTTGCAATGGTGATGCATAGTTTTGTATGCTTTCTCTTGGTTAACCTATTGGAAATCTTTGGACCAGCTCCCAAACCATTATCTGTAACCACATGTTTTGTTCCTATTTTCTGATAGAATGATGAACAAAAGAGTTCTACTGCACATCCAAGTTCTCTTCAAAAAAGTGTCATAAGGCTCTTTTCCACTGCCAGTTGTCTACCCGGAACAGATCGACATAGCACAACTCGCCCACCTTCATTTGCTTTTCAATTGAGTATGACAGAGCTCAACTCAGCGTGAGAACTAGCCGGCCGGTTGAAGCGAGCTGAGTGGGTCTTTCGCAGCCTATTGTCCAGAATAGCTCGATGAGCTCATCCTCATCGTTAAATAATAAAAAAAATAATCATGGCGGCCACCAGATCAACTCTCTTGGACAGCTCTTTAGTTTGACTCTGTATTACTGTGATATTGTAATCGGAGGAAGAAATCAACATTTTAACATTGAAATATGATGTCGGTGAAATTATTCATCGTCTACGTCGATAACTGAGACAACTGTCGGCCTTTTGTTAAGTAAGCTAGCCTACATTAAGTAATGATACATGTGACAACGGCAAAAACACAAGTCCAACCACACTTCGGGTAATACAGTTTGTAATGGAAACACAAATAAGGCTGGTTTGACAGTACCACTCAGCTCGACACTGTTTGACTTTAGTTTGAAACTGTATTACTGTGATATTCTAATTGAAGGCAGAAATCAACATTGTAAAATTCAAATATGATGTCGCTGAAACTATTCATAGTCTATGTCGATTCCTGAGATAACTGTCTGCCTTATGTTAAGTAAACTAGCCTACGTAAAGTAATGCTACGTGACAATGCCAAAAACGTCCAACCATAATTCGGGTAACACGGTTTGTAGTTGAAACACAAATCAGGCAGGTTTGACAGTACCACTCAGCTTGACATGACATGGCACGGCACAGCTGGGTTGTATGTGGAAAAACGCCTATAGAGTTAAACAGTTCAACAATATTGTTGCCCAGAAACGTTGCTGAAAAAGTTTCTATGTGTATCCTTACCTTTACCTAAAAAGGAGACAATCCGCACACTATTTTCTTGTGCAGGTCTTTCCTTGCAAGTTCAGTACTTTGCTCAAGAAAAGACCTGAAGTAGGTGGATTGTCTCTTTTTTATGGAAAGCTGTCCACTGAATTCTGCACCTCCTGAACAGATGAGCAGTGACCCTTCACCAATTCATTGTATCCTTGCCTTTATCCATCCTGGGTCATTTTCCAACCCTAATTCATCTCTCTCTCTCCCTGTCATTTCCTATCTAACTAACATATCCACTAGCGAAATAAAGGTAAAAAAAAAACACATTTTACAGATCAAAAATCATACCTTCTCTGGCAGAGTAGTAGATATAGATGAATTCAGAAGGTTCAGTTTGCAATCTACATCTGAAACCTATAGGTGAAATGGTGACATACATCGGTGAGGGTTTATAAATATAATAATTATATAGACCTATAATATTTGGTCCCACATGCAAATTAAATGCTTGTGCAAAGTGCATTTTTGAGGTAAAATGGTGATAACAACACAATAGAGATGTGGCGTCAGACTTTACCTGGCAGTGCTTCTTGATGACTTTTTCCAGTTCTGAAAATACAAAAACACAATATAGATTTTCTCTCCACACACACACTCACTCACGACTTTCCTCTCTCACACACACTCTACACACCCTATCTTTCTTCCTATTTTATTTGGCTGTAAAGATCTAAGAATTAAAATGTGTCCCATGTTTTTTGTGTGTCAATTTGCTTGTTCTAGATAAACAGACAGCAGATTCGAACCTCAGCCCCACCTGCACAAGGTGCACTGCTGTTGTGTCCATGGTTACTAAACCGGGGAGCGTGTTCCCACGGCCCATTGGTCCCACATCACTAAGACTTTTAAAGGGCAACTCCTGCCAATTTCAATGTGCTGTTGTATTGCTCACGCTACCCTTGACTTGTCAGTACCCGGTGACGCCGCAGTTTTTGGCCCAGCTCTTTCCGAGATATGAGCTATTCTAATGGGGGCAAGTTTTGTTTACATAAAAAAATGAAATGTAAACAAAAGTTGCCCTCATTAGAATAGCTCGTATCTCGGAAAGGGCTGAGCCAAAAAATGCGGCGTCACCGGGTACTGTCAAGTCAAGGGTAGCGTGAGCAATACAACAGCACATTGAAACTGGCAGGAGTTGCCCTTTAACATTCATTTTTAGGCCCATTTGTCCCACTCCCACAGTATATCCTGCTGCTCCATGTTCCCACATTTCTAAAAATGTATTCAAATTTAGGCCCTACCTACGTGTATATGCTCCATGCCAAGAAGAAAGGCATGTTCTATTAGTTACCTGCGTGAAGCTGGCCCCCCCTCAGACCCAAAATGCTGAAATAACACGGCAGATTGTATGTGCTATGTTTGTGCCGGATAGTGCTGTAAAAATTTTCGTTTGTGCTATTAATTAAATAAAAGCAAAATAATAGCATAATAATGAAATAAAATGGCTGTAACTTTACAAAACAAGTGATTGAAGCATTCATTTCCTAAGCACAAATGAGCACAAACAAATTGCCTTCGATTGAGACTACTTTGGAGAAAATTGGACTGTGTGACGTCACAGGTCAGAAAAATAAAAGATAGATTTATATTTAAATTACTCAAAGGGATTAATAGCAGAACCTTTTTTTACAGCACTATCCGGCACAAACATAGCACATACAATCTGCAGTGTTATTTCAGCATTTTGGGTCTGAGGGGGTGCCAGCTTCACGCAGGACTATTACCTTACTCTGAAATGTGGGACATGGAGTTGTGGAACATAGGGCCTATGTTTGAAAATTTTCTTAAAAATGTGGGAACATGGAGCAGCAGGAATAAGCTGCGGGATCATTGGGCTGTGGGAACATAGAGCTGACCCCGCTAAACCTTGGAGGTCAGATGCAGCACACCGGAAAATCTGTTGACGCAGCTGTCATTTGGACCACAGACAAGGGGACTCTCCACACACACAAATTTTGTTCCAGAAAGGCAGAGAGATCCGGCAATAACCAAAAAAAAAAAATCTTATTTGTGTAATTGTTAACTTTTTTTTATTTCTAAATGTTTGTTTTTTACCATTAAATCATTATTATGTTCATTATTATTTCATTTTTTGGTTTCGAGAACATGTGCATGGTATATGGTGATATTGCATTTTAAACAGTATGTTATCATAATGAAGAAAATTTGAGATAAAGCACGAAATTAGAGATAATGGCGTATCATCAGATGCTGGAGGTTGCACTCCGCTAAATTGGCCCTGGCGCCTGGAGCTGCATGACGCAACATTCAGGCTCATGGGATTTGAGACAATTTTATTACAAATCTCTGCATGTTGGAGCTGAATGAACACATTCTAATGCAATATGAGGGTCTTGGGATTTGCAATGCAACTTATTTCATGTTTTATGTGCAACAGAGGCTTTGCATGTGCTTTAGGCATCAATGGGTTAAATCTGATATCCTTACCTAGACAAGGTCCACTGATGTTGCCATAGTTACTAAACCCTGGTGGGCAGGTGCAGGTGTAGCTGCCAAATGTGTTTGTGCATTTGCCGTTTGGACCACATACAGGAGGACTCAGTGCACACTCATTCACATCTGCAACAGAAAGGCAGAGAGTAAGAGATGAGGAGTATAACCAAGAGTGAGAATTAGAGAGATTGAGTGATGAAAGTTTTACATGCAGATGAACTGTTCATTTTCTAACTGGTATCTTTACCTGTGCAAGGTCCAGTGCTACTGTTGCCTTTGTTGCTAAACCCTGGAGGACAGGTACAGGTGTAGCTGCCAGGTGTGTTCATGCATATGCCATTTGGACCACATATACAAGGACTCATAACACACTCATTTGAATCTACAGTATATACCAGAAGGACAAAATAGATATGTTTAACCCTTGGAATGGAATTTAATTGAATTAAATGGAATGGAATTAGAGAGACTGAGTGAGAAAATGTACCATATTTTCCAGCCTATAAACTGCTACTTGTTTCTCATGCTTTGGATGTTGCAGATTATTAAGTTTGTCGAGCACAAAGTGAAAGGAGTTAGCTTTTTTTTAGTTTTGTAAATATCCCATATTACAATATGGACATGTGCAAATTTAAGAGAGTGCAGCTTACATTTGAGTGAGAATTATGAGAGATTGAGTAATGAAAGGTATACGCACACATGTGCTGTTTCTTCTCAATCTAACTGGTATCCTCCTTACCTGTACAAGGTCCACTGCTGATACTGCCTTTGTTGCTAAATCCTGGTGGACAGGTACAGTTATAGCTGCCAGGTGTGTTTGAGCAGGTGCCATTTGCACCACATATATGAGGATTCATAACACACTCATCCACATCTGTTAAAAACAAAAAACCTGCACTTGATAAAGCACCAAGGCAACTTTTTAAAATAGTTTAATTACAAAATGTATGCATGTTAACACATGTGATGGTGGATTTTTTATGTATTGTAATGTAAGTGTATATTTATTATATATCTCTTATTAAAGTTCATTTATTAATTTTACCAATGCAGTCCAGGCCGCCACGTCCACTCATGCGATACCCGCTATGGCACTCACACTGATAGGATCCAGGAACGTTTATGCATTGCTGAATGGGGCCACATGGATATGAGCAACACTCATCTATATCTAGAGAGAGAGAGAGAGAGAGAGAGAGAGCCCATGTGTGGGAGTTGCGAAAAGCAAAAAAACCTAAAAAAAATAATAATAAAATAAAAAAAAAATAGGACATGTATATGTCCCCGGTTCTCTGAAGGAGTGGAGAGAGACTGTTCTCTCCTACGGGTAAGACTCATCCTATGAGTAACATCACAAATACCATTACCATCCCTGCCGAAGGCAAAAAGGCTGGCCTTTTCCTACCGTCCTCGGGGACTATAAAAGGGCAGATCGCTCCTGCGCAAATCCTCTAGCGAGAAGGGTGGACTAGAGAGCAGTCTCCCTCCACTCCTTCAGAGAATCGGGGACATATGAATTTGGAAATAGACATCCTTCAGATCAACTGAAGTGAACCAATCTCCATGATGCACCGAGCGCTTAAGAATGGACAGGGTCATAATTTCAGAACGCAACACTCTAAAGAAAGAGTTTAGGCATCCAAGGTCAAGGGTAGGCCTAAGGCCACCATTCATTTTAGGCACTCTGAAGCAAAGGGACTTGAGACAAGAGGGTGTACTGACGTCATAATGGCGTAGTACGGAATGATGGCGAGGGGAGTACAATTCTTCTTCTACGGTCAGTATTGGAAGCATGGTCAAGTGCAATGCCACTTCCTCGAGCGTCGGAGTGTGGAACAGGTCATAGGACGGGCGTGAATGTGTGTTAGCTGTCCTTATTTACCAATAGAAATTACTGCTGACCAACAGCTGCAGTTAATTTGGCCTCACACTGTAATATAATATTACAATATAGCCTAATATAAAGTAATATAATAATATATACATGTGTAATATGGGCCCCGGGACACTGAACTGGAAAAATTGGGCCTGACATCAACAAGGGTAAGAATCCCTTATCTAGAGTGACCGCTACTTGGGTTTTGGACAAAATCGGGCATTGCCACGATTTTTGTCTTGTTTTTGTACCCCAGTAATAATGTCCTGAAAAGGAGGGATTACATCCTAGACTAATGCCGTGTACAG
Source organism: Engraulis encrasicolus (assembly GCF_034702125.1). NCBI lineage: Eukaryota > Metazoa > Chordata > Actinopteri > Clupeiformes > Engraulidae > Engraulis > Engraulis encrasicolus. Next base: position 47,867,752 of record NC_085857.1, on the reverse strand, counting down.
ACCAAGAGCGAACGGAGCGAATGGAGCGACAGAAGTCATTATCTCTCTATGGAGGGCACGCGACCAGCACTACCAAAGCGAATTCGCCAGGAGGGATTACATCCTAGACAAATGCCGTGTACAGACCAAGAGTGAACGGAACGAATGGAGCGACAGAAGTCATTATTTCGCTATGGAGGGCACGCGACCAGCGCTACCAAAGCGAATTCGGCAGGGGCGAAGCTTCCTGAGCGACCAGAGCGAATTTTAACGAATAAACAAAATCTAATCGTTGACGAATTTGCTATGACGCGGTTCGGCGAAAACCAATTGGAATGTTCATATCAACGAATGTCCCAGCCTGTCAAGCCAGAGCCGTTATGTGATAAACTGAATCAAACATGTCAATCCTGCGTCTAGAGCGAATACAGCGAATTCAAGGAGAAACTTCTTCTGCTACCCATGCTACCAGGCAGCGTAGTTCGTTCATGGTCTGGACACGGCATAAGGGTGTCATCTGAGGGAATAGAACCCATCTGCACTATTGTTTTGGCAGCAAGCACATAAAGTGTTTGCCTGTTATGCCGTCCTGGCCTGTTGGCTCACGGACTAGTGGCAGCGAGAAGGGGGAGGGCTGAATCAAATAAATAGTCAGTAACCTCTCAACCTATTTAGAGAACCAGTGGCCGCTAGCGAGACAGTCACGTAGGGTGTTACACACCTCAGGCGATATGGACCGCTGAGTGAGGAAATTCGTGGGATAATGGGACGATCCCCCCTGCCACGGTGTGATTGAGAATCATCCCAATGAAACGGTTCACGTGAATCAAATTCAGCTGCCTCTCGGACAAGGGCTACGCCAATAAGACAGAGCACACAACATGAGTATCTGTATCGACTACTTTGAGCCCACAGCCTCCTGAGCAGGGGCGGCAATGTATCAGGGGGAAGTTAGCCGATTAGCTTGGTAGCTAACGTAACCTGGCTATGAGTGGATAAGACTCAGATCTTCTATGAGACGTCTTACGACCAGCCATTGTGTACACCGTTGAGGGACAGGATGCGTAAAATGAACCTTTCGCAAGCCCAACAGACGAAACGAAAACCTGGGATTTAGCCGCAGTTAGCACTGCCTTCGTAAGCTTCGTCACGCTGAACCGAAGTACGGCAACAAAACACTAGTAACCTTTTTCTGCCGAAGCAAAAATAACCTCAGTCCAGTGGCAGCCGTCGTTTTTCGTTCCAGATAAGCGAGTATGGGCAGGAATTAAGAGACAGCACAAGATAAGAGTACTCTTATTCCAGTCACTGCTCCTGTTTAGCTTCCCCCGGGTAAGATGGTCAACTAGCAGAGAAGAACGCTGGGCTTCAGTACAGTCATCAAACGTACCTATTTTGCTGCATTCGAAGATAGTCTGGGAGTTGAAGTAATTCAACGCCATCAACCGTTACCACCCAGGCAAGGATTTAGTCGGACAGTTAAACTGAATTACGGGAGGTAAAAGTAAATCGGTGATGACTTGCGAGAGCAAAGGATGGATAGAGGATGTGCGCAGCTGCTCGCTGTCCTTTTATATTCCCCGAGGACGGTGGGAAAAGGCCAGCCTCTTTGCCTTCAGCAGGGATGGTAATGGTATTCGTGATGTTATTCATAGGATGAGTCTCATCCGTAGGAGAGAACAGTCGAACGAGCGAACAACTACTACGATAGTACAACATTTTGCATCAACGCAACACTGATGGAGACTAACCTTGGCATTGGATGTCCTCTGCTGTGAAATTCATCTTAGATGAGCTGAATCCTGATTGACAATTGCAGAAGTAGGAGCCATGCGTGTTGTAGCAATCTGAATGGTCTCCACAGATGGAAGGGACGGATGCACATTCATCTTCATCTAAACAGAAATCGATGTAACAGTTGGAGAATAATATTAGAACATGCAACTGTCACTGATCAGTCATGGCAATTTCTCCACAGATGGAAGGAACGGATGCACATTCTTCTTCATCTAAACGTACACTAATACTGTATAACAACTGGAGATTGATGTTAGAACATGCAATGATATTAATTGCACTAGGGTGCATAATATCATACGTCATCAACGTCAACTGTGAGCAATGGGTCATGGCAATTTCTCCACAGATGGAAGGCACAGATGAACATTCATCATCATCATCATCTAAACACACATTGATGTAATAATTGGAGAAGGATGTTACAACTAAATGTATGTTAGAATGATATTACAACAACAATGTAACTGCTACCCAAATACTTGAGTGTGTATACAGCGTGGTGTTGAAACTAGCCTTGGCATTTGAAGTTAACTCGGGAGGGGATGAATCCATTTGTACAATTGCAGGAGAAGCTTCCTGGTGTATTGAGGCAGTCGGAGTGTTCTCCACAGATGGATCCTTCGAATGCACATTCGTCAATATCTGAAAGGACAGTACACGTGTGAACAAAAGAATATAACATATTATAACATAACGCTGTGTTACGTAATATGTTCCATTGTCTAATGTGTAGGCTAGCTAGTATGGTATTTTCAATGTCAAATGTGTAGCATTTGTTTTACATTGCCAGGTCCAGTGCTACTATTGCCTTTGTTGCTAAACCCTGGAGGACAGGTACAGGTATAGCTGCCAGGTGTGTTCATGCAGATGCCATTTGCACCGCTTATACAAGGACTCATAACACACTCATTTGAATATATATAATAGAAGGACAAAATAGTTATGTTTAAACCTTGTGTTAGAGAGCTGCACACAAAAGGACTCAGAAAACACTTCTCGATATGTACACTGAAAGGCAGAGGGCAAGAGATAAGGTATGTAACCGAGAAAAATAATGAGTAGAATTGAACTGAATTGAATTTAATGGAATGGAATTAGAGAGAAAATGTACCATCATTCCCAGCCTATAAGATGCTACTTTTTTCTCATGCTTTGGATGTTGCAGATTATTAAGTTTGTCGAGCACAAAGTGAAAGCCTCTATATGTATCTTTTTTCTTCCAAATTTAAGAGGATGCAGCTTACATTTGAGTGAGAATTATGAGAGATTGAGTGATGAAAGGTATACACACACATGTGCTGTTTCTTCTCAATCTAACTGGTATCCTTACCTGTACAAGGTCCACTGCTGATACTGCCTTTGTTGCTAAATCCTGATGGACAGGTACAGTTATAGCTGCCTGGTGTGTTTGAGCAGGTGCCATTTGCACCACATATATGAGGACTCATAACACACTCATCCACATCTGTTAAAAACAAAAAACCTGCACTTGATAAAGCACCAAGGCAACTTTTTTAATAGTTTAATTACAAAATGTATGCAGGTTAACACATGTTTATGTATTGTAATGTAAGTGTATATTTATTGTATATCTCTTATTAAAGTTTATTTATTAATTTTACCAATGCAGTCCAGGCCGCCACGTCCACTAATGCGATACCCGCTATGGCACTCACACTGATAGGATCCAGGAACGTTTATGCATTGCTGAATGGGGCCACATGGATATGAGCAACACTCATCTATATCTAGAGAGAGAGAGAGAGAGAGAGAGAGAGAGAGCCCATCTTATAGCCTACCATAATGGGGCTAATGTATAGATTATTACGTTTGCCCAGTTTATCTTCGGATTTCATGTTTTGTAAATATCACATATTACAAAATGGGCATGTGCGGCTTCTAAAGAGCTACAGCCTCTATTTTCATCTGGCAAAATTCACGGAGACTAACCTTGGCATTGGATGTCCTCTGCTGTGAAATTCATCTTAGATGAGCTGAATCCTGAGAGACAATTGCAGAAGTAGGAGCCATGCGTGTTGTAGCAATCTGAATGGTTTCCACAGATGGAAGGGACGGATGCACATTCATCTTCATCTAAACAGACATTGATTTAATAATTGGAGAATAATATTAGAACATGCAACTGTCAGCGATCAGTCATGGCAATTTCTCCACAGATGGAAGGAGCAGATGCACATTCATCTTCATTTAAACGTACATTAATACTAGAGGTGTAAATCACAGCCTCCATGGCGATACGATTGAACATCGATATCTTATTATTTGCAGAGACAAAGTCGGCGAAGGCGAAGGTTATGTTTTGACCGCTGTGTATTTTTATTTGTGAATGTGTTAGTTCTGTCTGAGTTATACGAAGTACAAACAGAGTCGATTTTTATGAAATTTAGTGGGATGATTGGTCATGACCCAAGGAACAATCGATTACTTTTTGGGAGTGATTGGGTCAAAGGTCAAAGGTCAAGGTCACGAAAAGGTCAAAAACGTAAATTGAGCTGATTTTTATGAAATTTAGTGGGATGATTGGTCATGACCCAAGGAACAATCGATTACTTTTTGGGAGTGATTGGGTCAAAGGTCAAGGTCACGAAAAGGTCAAAAACGTTTTTCTTTGCCAAGCACTATATGCCAGAACAACGTGTGCATGCTGAATTGAATAAGAGGTCAAGACTGGGCCAAAAATGTAATATTACGATATTCCGGTCCGATTTCAATGAAACTAACACCAAAATTTGGAGAATGTTATGCCCCACACTCTGAAGATGGGCAGAAAAAAATAAGTGGCGTAGGCGAAGGTTTGCACTCTACCGAGTGCCCGTTCTAGTTATTTGATGCGATGCGATTTGATTATTTTCGATACTTAAGAATGCCCCACGATACGATACAATTCGATTCGATTCGACTTTTTTCCAATTACTTTTCCACCTCTATGGAGCAAGGGCATTGGGCAGGGGCCAGTGATTCGATTATTTTCGATACTTAAAGGTACACTGTGCAGGAAATTATCAAAAAAGGTACTGCAAATATGCTGCTCATTGAAACTGGGTAGCCTATTGCCAAATTTGATCTTTTCATGAAAGTGTACTAAGTAATAAATTAATAATTTCTAGTATGGCCCAAGTACTGTCATTTTTGCAGCTAAAAATGGCTATTTCTGGAAATTCAAAATGGCGGACCATGGAGAAGATCCCCCTTTTCATGTATGTAAAGTGGATTTATTCCAGTCATAATGAATACTTAGTATTTGATGGTGGTGGTAAGTATTCATGAAAAAGGTAACATTAGTGAATGGGTAGCATGAATTCTGGAAATAAACAACTAAACATTTTACACAGTGTACCTAAGAATGCCCCTGATACAATGCAATTCAATTCAATCATCAGATTATATTGTGGTGTATCGATACATTTCGATTATTATATACAACCCTAATTAATGCTATATAACAATTGGAAAATGATGTTAGAACATGCAATGATATTTATTGCACTAGGGTGCATTATATTATACGTCATGAATGTCAATTGTCAGCGATCGGTCATGGCCATTTCTACACAGATGGAAGGCACAGATGAACATTCATCATCATTTAAACGGACATTGATGTAACAATTGGAGAATGATGTTACAATGTATGTTAGAGGAAGAAGAAATCCGCACTCACAAACTGCGTCTCATTATTTATTTATATTACCACTATGTCCAAAAAGCAAACGCGTTTCACGCACTGATGAAGGCTTGTTAGCCGAAACGCGTTTGCTTTTTGGACATGGTGGTAATATAAATAAATAATGAGACGCAGTTTGTGAGTGCGGATTTTTCTTCCTTAAGTTGACGCTTTTTATCTTGCACCCAAAGACTTTCGTTTTTCCAAGAAGTTGAGCGCGTCCTCTGCCAATACAATGTATGTTAGAACGATATTAGAACAACAATGTAACTGCTACCCAAATACTTGAGTGTGTATACAGCGTGGTGTTGAAACTAGCCTTGGCATTTGAAGTTAACTCGGGAGGGGATGAATCCATTTGTACAATTGCAGATGAAGCTTCCTGGTGTATTGTGGCAGCCTATTGAGTTTTCTCCACAGATGGATCCAAGAATTGCACATTCGTCAATATCTGAAAGGACAGTGTACGTGTGATCAAAAGAATGAAAATGATGTTAGAATGTACAACAATGAATGGATTATTATGAATAATTATGTAATTATAAAATAACGCTGTGTTACATAATATGTTCCATTGTCTAATGTGTAGGCTACAGTAGCTACATGTAGTGTATGCTAGTTAGTACTGTATATTCAACGTCAAATATGTACAGTAGCTTTTTTTACATTACTCTTTAATATGAGAGAGAGTTTACTATAGCAAATTACCTGTATATGCTTTACTGCAAATTTACTGTATGAAACTTACCTTGGCATTTGGGGTCCCCTGCCGTATAATTCGAGTTGGTTGACTGGAATCCTTTTAGGCATCGGCAGCCATAGCTTCCTGCGGTGTTGTAGCAAGAGGCGTGGTGTCCACAGACGGAAGGCTGAGGATTACATTCATCAATATCTGCAAAGAAATCAGACCGAAGGCTGAGGTTTACATTCATCATCATCTGAAAATAAATCAACGAAGCCTATCACATTTATCCAATGCGACTAAAAGATGCTAACACCACGGCTGCCCCATGATAGCCCGACAGGCCAGACCATTCATTTTGAATTACTTCAAATACACAAATGATTGAATTACGCCTCTCTGAATTACGCCACATGCTTCCCGCCAAGCTATTTCATCTGGCCTGCAGAGCCTTACGAGACAGACCAATACGATGTTGTCAAAGGACAAAGTTTGGTTGCAGGAGTTTGAAACGTGGCTTTTTCTATGCTGTGGAAACTGCGTACTACAAAGACAGGCATAGTAACACCTTCTGTGCGCTTCGACATTGCATCGATACCTTCACTTCTATTGAATCAGAAGTGAAGTTATCAATGCACTGTCAAAGCACGCAGACAGTGTTACCGTGCGAAAACACCGCCGGCGTTGAACGCGTGGAAAGATTCGGAAGTGATTGACTTTGCATGGGAGAGGAGGCGGCAGAAGCGTGAAAAGCAGCAAACGCATTTCTAGAGGTGAGGGCGTCAAAAGCGTCAAAAGCCTAGGGCGTCAAAAGTTGAATCTAAAAATATGTAATGAGCTCGGCGGCAGCAGGTGTCAGCCAATGGAATGTTCAAATTTTTCTAAACACGAGCTTTGGTTGGTCGAGATTCCTGGCCGAACGCCTCAGGTTTATCGTTTGCCGCGTCCAACGCCCCTGACCAAATGCTTTCCAGGCAACAGTCGGCAGAGTTGTGGCTCTTTCAACGCCTGCGGTGTGATCGCGGCATTACTATGCTTGTCCTTATAGTACAAACTTTCCACAGCATAGAAAAAGCCATGTTTCAATTTGCGAAACCGAACTTTGTTTCATGTCACTGGTCATATAAACCTATGTAAATATGAAAAATATGGAAGACTTTGGTCTCATCTAACTACTGCCCTGAAACTTACCGTTGGTCATGATAAGTCTAGCTACAAATGCTAACAGGAGTGACAGCGCGTCTGACTGACTGGGGGCTCGAACAACTTTCGGAGAGGTACGTATCATCTCGTGTCACTTCTGAGAAGACCATATTTAATTCTTAAAGTACGGTGGTCTGTGGGGTCTTGTGGTTTTTGAGTTTAGCCAAACTACTGAATTCATCTACGTACAGAGCGTTAGGCCTACACTACGGAAATGAAATGGTCAAAAGGTTATGTCAGCATACATTGTGTCTTATTACTGATACAATTTGCTTACAACATCTGGCTCACCCCTCCCACCCAAGCACATCAGGGCATTGAGGATTTAGACCATAAATGGATTGAAGTAATTAGTGGTCGGGTAAAACCAGACTAGCCCCATGGAGGCCTCAACACTTGCAGTAACAGTGATTCATTTCAAGTTAGTGTCAGATTTCTTACCTTTGCATTCTCCATTAGTAAGGTTAAATCCCACAAGACATCCTTGTGCTCCACGCACCATCACTATGGTGCCCAGGGACGGCCATGTGAGAGACCACACACACACACACACACACACACACACACACACACACACACACACACACACACACACACACACACACACACACACAGAGAGACAGGGACAAACACACACAGACACACACACACACACACAGAGACACACACACACGAGCATAAATTTAGGTTCTCATTTTTTCACTCGCTCATTAAGACTCACAGACTCATTAAGTCATATACAATTGCAATAAGCTTCCCATAATCTCTCTCTCTCTCTCTCTCTCTCTCTCTCTCTCTCTCTCTCTCTCTCTCTCTCTCTCTCTCTCTCTCTCTCTCTCTCTCTCTCTCCCTCTCACACACACACAACACACACACACACACACACACACACACACACACACACACACACACACACACACACACACACACACACACACACACACACACACACACACACATACACACACACAGACAGCCCAACCTTAATATCTGTGTTGGGCCCTTCCTTTTTGTGGGGCCCTGCCTTCATATTAACCCTAACAATAAAGAAGGCTAAACTGTGCCCAAACCAAAACAATTCCATACCCTAAACCAGTCAGTGAGGAAATGCTTTTACACTTTTACTTTTACCAGTAATAACAAACCTACCCGAGCAAAAGGGGTCAAAACATGTGGGGTCCAGGATTTGGCCCCCGCATGGAGCGAGGGCCCCAGCATGCAGGTGTGCTCCAACAGCAGACACACACACACACACACAATTTAGTCTCTCATACTTTCACTTGCTCATTCATACTCTACGCACAGACTCACTCACTCATTAAGGATTTTCTTACTCTGAAAATTTGTAATGCAGTATACTTGGAAGCTTCTCCACCTTTACACCCATCATCATCTCTCTCTCTCTCTCTCTCTCTCTCTCTCTCTCTCTCTCTCTCTCTCTCTCTCTCTCTCTCTCTCTCTCTCTCTCTCTCGCACGCACGCACGCACGCACACACACACACACACACACACACACACACACACACACACACACACACACACACACACACACACACACACACACACACACACACACACACACACACACACACGTATGGCTGGGCCTGGACTAAGAAATCTTCACAATCAATTTAAAAAAGGCTGAATTACATGAATTACATTCTGTCTCCGTCTCTGTCTCTCTCTCTATATATTTCTCTCTCCATTCCTGTTCTGCCCTGTAGAATGAACTAATGGAAGAATTTAGAAATGGCTAAAGGCGCTGTTGCAATTTCCCACTGAAGTTGGTAATGCAACGCGTGTCAACATGTGTTGTGTGACTCTGTCTCTCTGTCTCTCTCTCTTTCTCAATTCCTGTCCTGCCCTGTAAAAACTAATGGAAGAAGTTAGAAATGGGTAAAGCGTGTTGAAATTTCCCACTGAAGTTGGCAATGCAATGCGTGTTAACATATGTTGTGTGTCTCTGTCTCTGTCTCTGTCTCTCTCTCTCCATTCCTGTCCTGTCCTGTAATCTAATAAAGTCTAAGTCCTGTCCTGTCCTGTCCTGTCCTGTCCTGTAGAAACTAATGTAAGGGCAAAGGGCAAAAACGTGTTGAAACCCACTGATGTTGGCAACGCAATGCGTGTCAACATGTGTTGTGTGACATAAAAAAGAGGAGTGTTGTGTGTGAAATGAGGTACACAGTAAAAAGGCAGACGAGGAGGTATAGACAAGTCACTCAACAAATAAAACAGTATACAGAGGACTGTGGAGTGAAAATCAATCAGATGGCAACCTGGCCTAACCGCCAATGCAAGAGGAACGTGATGTTTTGTGTTTGTCACTACCCATAGGCAACCCAAAGCATTGCAGGCAGACAGACAGACAGACAGAGAGACAGGGCTCTTTCCAATATGCAGACTCCCATCCTCGGCCTGTGCTTGTGGTCTCGCGTTTCGCTGACGCCCCTCCTCCATAGACAAAACAATAAGGCTGTCCCGCTCTCAGCCTAGCCACAACAACTTTCGGGGGACTATATTCTTCATTCCCCATACCGATGGTAAAGGAGAAAATGAGATTAGAATTGTGCTTCCACAAGATATTGAAATACACTTTTGGCATCAGTAACGTGATCACAAGGCTATAAGCAGGCAAGGGAGCAAGGGAGGACTGGAGTCAGGATATTGGAAACATCCCACAGGCAGAGCAGGTTATTGTAAAACCCGGCTCAACCCCCTTTGGGAAAGCCAGGTAAAAAGACGTATCTTGCTATTGAATGAATGGCTAGTTGTCAATGGGGATTCCGGCTGCAGTCCTGGGGTCCGTATCTCGAAAGTGTCTTTGCTAACGACGGTAGCAACGTCCTTCGTAAGAGCGACTCAACTCTCTCTTGACAGCGACGCTCACCACTAAATCCAAGGGAATGGTAAGACGGTCTTAAGACGGTCTTAAGATGGTTAGCAACGACAAGAATCGAGACCCCTGCCTAGGCCAAACCCTGCCCTGTCACTCTCCCACTTAGTTACAGTCCCTGCTACACAATCAAACTTTACAATTCGCTCCACGATGAAGTGGAAAAAGAGATCACAATAATATTTATGAATATTCACATTTATCATGGTTACTTGGGTAGGGTTATGAAATAGCACCTCAGCTGCTATGCAGACAGGTAACAAATGGTGAAATGCACATAAACACATAAAGCTGCAAACTGCCCCTTATCTTGCTTTCTCTTCCTGGACATAGTTACACAGTTGATGGCCAATGATGGAGATTGGTCCAAACTCGATGCTGGATTTTTTTCATCCCAAAAAGGACGTAAGTATTTAAATGAGTCTTGTCTTTATTCTAGATTAACTGACTCAATTGCAATATGAGTGAATGAATGCAATTCACATCTGTTCGTCAATGTTACTGTGAATATGAGCACTTCTACTGTGGAAAAGAAAGACAGAGACAGGCACAGAGAGAAATACTGAGTTTAAGAATGATCAGAATGATACAAACGCCATCAACAAATACCTGTTATCAGACAGAGAAAGAGGGTGTAAAGGATGGTCATCTTCTTAACAGCCATCCTGATCGCCTGTCTCTCTCCAAGTGTGACAGACAAAGTTCCTCTTTGCTGATGAAATGTGAATAGTTACTTCCTGTTAGCCCTGTCCAGAGATTGGATTTCTTATGACTTGTTTCAAATGTCAAAACAGTGAACGGTTCTTCTATTGAACTGTCTTACATATAGCTCACGTGGAGCTCTAACAGCAAGTCAGCACAGGAGGCCGGCTTTTAAATGTCTATTTCCCTGCCCAGAGAAAATAATAGCAGAACGTCTCTATGCGCTATAAGGACTCATTTTTTAAGCACAAGCTGACTTGTTAAGGTGATTACTTAGTTTATTACAATTTTATTGTATTTCCAAACAGGGACATTGAATGGGAAATAATCTCCAAATAGCTGTTCAGCTTGACAATGGGGAAGCCTTTTCTCCTCAACTGGAGATGGGATAGAAAACTGGTTTTTTTTGGTTGTCAGAGTGTAATCTGTGTCATCTGTTCTCCTGCTCATCGTACCTGGCATGCATGCAAGGTTCTCAAATTATTCCACTTCTCGCCATACTTCCTCATATAACTATTGAATATACACAGTGAAACTGATATAGCCTACTCATAGCACAATCATTGGGCCCAGGATATGCTCGCTGCAAGATGCACTTGCACATCATTATTATTATTATTATTATTATTATTATTATTATTATTATTATTATTATTATAGTGTTTCAAGATTCAAGATTCAAGATTCTTTTTAATGGTCCCGAAGGAAATTTGTCTTGGACATACATAGCTGCCACATACACACAACACTAATACACATGACGCCAAAAAACAAAAACAACAATACACACATACACACATGCATGCATACATACATACACACACACACACACACACACACACACACACACACACACACACACACACACACACACACACACACACGCACACGCACACGCACACGCACACGCACACGCACACGCACACGCACACACACACACACACACATACATAAAGTGCCCTCATAGAGATACTCAAGTGCATATCTACTACAGCCTACCACACATACGTATGTATATATATATATATATATCCTTTATATGGACAGTACAGTGAAGGCAGATGGGAAACAGATGGAGAGGGAGATGGGAATTGAAAGAGGCCGGGGGGTTCTGTTACATTCTGTGAGCAGTGTTGACAAAAGTATTTTATGTACATTTTGTGAGCGGTAGCTCCCCTGAGTACAAGGTACAGTACACAGTCATGCTTTGAGTGTGATATTGACACAAACCTTGAGGGTGCCATTACATATCAACAGTAAAAGATGAAAAACTGTACAGTATATGACCTAGCAAACAGATCGGACATTTTTTTGGAGTAGGAAAAAAAATGCTGCAGTCTGAATTATCCACTCTAGTCTATCATAGATTTAAGAGTCTGATACACAGAATCAGCCATGCTCTCCGAGTTACACCACTTATTCCAGTAGACCCGTAGAGTTCTCAAGTTCTGAGCTGAGTTAGGAGTGACGTTGGTGGAACGACTTACTGTAACATTATGCTCAGTAGTAGTCGGCTGACATCTAGTGGCTGGAGAGTGAAGTTGCAGCCCACTGCTGCTGTTACGTAAAAACAGAACACAGTCAACCTGATTGGCAGTACATTACATAGTTGTTCCACCAGTTATTCCAGGGCTCTCATGTTTTGAGCTGAGTTGGGAGTGAGGAGGGCGACCTCAGCATGGCAGTGTGGAGGATTGCCCCTTGCGGTTTTGTCAAAATTGACTGTACCCATGCATGTGCCAAGCGTTCCCACACATAACATCACAAATGACCCCACTTGGTCATATAACTCACTAAAATAGTCATCACTTGAGTGTTAAGTACGTAAATTAGTAATTGGACTGTACCCATGCATCTGTACCTTGTGTCAAGTGTTCTCCCATGCACAAAATTGATTGAAAATACACATGGCAACACATTCATGAACCTAATGCACCCGTGCATGCTTATCCTGCAGCAAGCATATGCCAGGCCTTACCGTAGCACTGAAAATAAGTAAACATTCCCAAATATTCAGCAAATATTCTCAAACTAATAAATACCCCCTCCCCCCATTCCATTTCTCTCGCTTGCTTACCTCATTTCTGTTGTTAGCTACTATGCTTTCGGTCTGGCTGCTTGCAGCAGGATACGTGTGGAAGGCACATTATGTGCATGAACGCATTGCCATGTGTATTTTAACTCAATTTTGTCTGTGGCGGAACACTTGACACAAGGTAAACAGATGCATGGGTGCAGTGCAATAACTTATAATTTACTTACTTAACCCTCAAGTAGCAACACTATTTTAGCGAGTAATATGGGCAAGTGGGCTCATTTATGTGTTATTCATATGTTTAGGATTGCCAAGACATAAATCATTTTTTGGGGGTCATTCAAGTTTATTTACATCTTTGACATGCTCATCCAAATCAGAATTTAAACATTTTCTTTTGTATTTTCTGACTATTGTTTTCTAATCTGCAACATGATAGCATTTTTTCTTTGTTATTTAAATATGTAATTTGTTCAGTTAATTGATCAAAAACATTCAGAACATGGATAATATATTTTGTATTTTCCTTGAACACCCCCTTTTAATAATGAGCATGTCATTTCTGATGTCTGGCCCCAGATGACAAAGCCACGGGTCTGATCTTCATGCTGAAGAACTTAAGTGAGTATTGATAACCTATAAAATGAAGCCAATTCACAACATTTTCAACGTTTTTGATCACACCCCGCTCATAAAACACTGTTGGGAATAGTGGAATAGTGTGGCTGACAATAGAGCCAAAGGAAAACAATTCCAAATTCATTTGAACACTATTTGTAACTTTAATAATAAAGACTCTCCTCTTTCGTGAGTATCTACTACTAATGGTTGAGCTGACCTACCCCCAGGCCAGAACCTTGACATGGTGTGTGTGTGTGTGTGTGTGTGTGTGTGTGTGTGTGTGTGTGTGTGTGTGTGTGTGTGTGTGTGTGTGTGTGTGTGTGTGTGTGTGTGTGTGTGTGTGTGTGTGTGTGTGAGAGAGAGAGAGAGAGAGAGAGAGAGAGAGAGAGAGAGAGAGAGAGAGAGGAGAGAGAGGAGAGAGAGAGAGAGAGAGAGAGAGAGAGAGAGAGAGAGAGAGAGAGAGAGAGAGAGAGAGAGAGAATGCACCCCCTTTTAATGATGAGCATGTCATTTCTAATGCATGGCCCCAGATGATTTATCTAATCTAATGTAATTTAATCTAATCTAATCATGATGAAGAACTTCAGTGAAACTTCATTGGAAACCTTTAAAGTTATACCAATTCACAACATTTTCAAAGTGCTTTGTCGCACCCCACCCATGAATCCTGTAGGTAATAGTGGTATAGTGACACTGAAATTAGAGCCAAAATGGAAACAATTCCAAAAATAATTAGAACAATATTTGTAACTTTAATAATGTCTTTAAATCACAACAGACTCACTGCTTGTCCAGTGTTGATTACATCATGTGTAGCATCATGTCATTGTCTTAATTTCTTACATTGATTTGAAGCCTTATTATGTTTAACCATAACCAAACACACCAAACCCTAACCCTGATAGAAGCCTTTAGCAAATGCCAGAGGCCAGGGTGAAAGCGAGAGAGAGAGAGAGAGAGAGAGAGAGAGAGAGAGAGAGAGAGAGAGAGAGAGAGAGAGAGAGAGAGAGATTTAAAAATGCCTTTATTTTAACACAATACAGCCATTGCAAACCAAGCCCAACCCCACTATATATTCATACTAAACTCACCATTCTCCCCAACCTCGCACAAAAAAACCCACACACACCAAATGTTTGAAAAAGTCTCCACATCATTGACCAAATGATAATACATGGACTCAACCTTCATGCGACTTTTGACCAGCCCAAAAAAGCTCCCCAAGGGGTCTACAGAGACCAGGTTCAACATTTTATTCTTGCGACGTGTCAGCCAAATGGAGAAGGGGGGGCTTTAGTAATCATCATGCCATTTCTGATGTAAGGCTAACTAAGCCACTGGCCTGATCTTCATGCTGAAGAACCTCATTGAGTAGCGGGAAATTTTAAAGGTACGCCAAGTCACCGCAATGGCATAGTACTTCGTGCCACTCCAGGCATAAACCCCATTGGGATTGGAATAATGTACACATCTGTTGTACCAATGAGCACCTAGATGTTGCCTAGCACAATTATCATACCAATGGTCATGGTCACGGTCATAGGTGGTAAACTTCATCCCATTGTGCCCAGAAAGTGAGTCACCTAAAGGGGAAAAAAGATTTGAAAAACATAAATGTAAAACATGACAAAATTATCAATCTTTTATCAAAATCGCTCAATTGTATTAGGCCTACTTATACTGTATTTGACTGTTTTATGATGTCCGCTTTCACATTTAGTTTCTCATTGTACTATTGCCATACTGTAATACAGATGACTAATAGAAAAGGCATCACATTACATTCCACTTAGCGCCGATGCTTTGATCTGAAGTGACATACTGTGGTTTATTACAGGATATTTAGTCATAGCAATACATTACGCCTTGGTCATTGCCATTCTAGTAACAGCAAATTCATAACAGGGGCCTGACTCACCGGCGCTCCCATTGTTGAACCCGCCAACAGTCAGCCTGTATCCATCCTCCGGTGGGCCGACAGAGAAGCTGGAGTATTGAGCAGCAGCTCTGTTGCCATGAGAGTCCTCCATGTCCACTCGCAGCTCATAGTTTTTCTTGCTGGTGAGTATGTGGAGGTTCTCCAAGCCTGCAGCCAAAAAGAAGAAAGGGAAAAACAGAATAGTTAAAGAATATGTGAGAGAGCTAGAGTTGACTATCCCTAAAACACTGCAAAAAAGATAAACATAAAGTTTTCATATTTTCTTAAAAATCTGACTGTAAGACAGCATAAAAAACTGGACTTTGATTATTGTTATCTATTTCCTTTTTGTCCCACTCATAAATGGTGAAAATGTTACAATAGGGTTGTTTGTCAATTTTCTCTACTGTTTGAATATAAACACTGCACAGCAAATTTGTCAGAGTTAGATTCCCGGTGTTCAGCCAAAATCTGAACATCAAGAGTTGCAGCAACACTACACAGTGATATTTGACTCCTCGGAGATGTTGAGCTAAGAGAGCTAGAGAGTTGATGTTTAACTCCCTAGAGAGTTATGAAAACCACACCTCCCCAAATCTCAAATGATTTGGCAACATGAGCAGCCATTTTTTTGAGTCCCCTATAAGTGATCCAAACTCAATCCTCTATAAGTGAACCAAATTGTGAACCAACAGTTCTGCTCTGTTTTTCTTCTCATTGTGACATTGTGTGTATACTACACTGTACGAAATTTCCCCTGCAAAATAACGACAGTTACTGGCAATTATATTTACCTGTAATTCTAGTGTTATTTCACACCAAACATCAAATACAGCTAAGTGCTGTTTAATGTATCACAGTATATAACATTTTTTCAGCAGCAATCGAACTGTTAAAATAACAGTACTTTACAGAACGTTCACAGTATTAGTATTGTTAAACTAAAAGTGCTCTACAATATTCATACAGTAGTACAGGTAAAATAACAGTACATTTCAGTTAAAAAGTTGAAGATTGTACTGTGAGATGACAGGCAATTACTGGGTCATAGATGCTTCCACAACGGCCAATGCTGATATTGTGCAGTACTTACTGTTGCTCAATACGTGACTCAAAGTAATATTGTCACAGTAGTTGTCTGTTTTTCAGAGAAACAGTAGAATGCTGTTGCAGAATTGCCCTAAATTAACAGCTATTTTATACAGTGTACAAAAAGTAGGTGCTCTTTCTGGTCGTGTTAGGCTTTTTGAGTCCTCTTTTCACCCCCGGTCCAATAGCTCTCTTGTGATTGCACTTGTTCCAGGTTTAACTTGTGAAACCACTGATAGGCTGGTTGTAACAGGCAGAGTTTGATGTCAACATGCTATTTGATTAGTAGCCATCAATGAGCATTAACTTAGAGTACGACCTTCTGCATGTGTTCTAGAGCATCCTACGCAAAATTCTCCACAGCAATCATTTTTTTCTCTTATTGGACTTTGTCATCATACTTTTCGATTGAGAGGCAAATTGACATAGCAAACCTTGTCCCTTTTTTTACATCCTTCTTACCCAACAGAATTAAATATTAATTAATAAACTCCACAGAAAACAGTCTGCTTGGCTCCAGGTGCCTCCACGTTGTAGATTTCCAATTGTATTCAGCAGTGAATTTGCAGTGTTTGCAGTAATTCACTGTAACTTGTATATTTTCCGGTAACAGCCTATGAATAGTTTAGCCTCATTTAATGTGTAAAATATACATATAGGCTAGCATAATTTGAAAAAGTCTCCATGGGACAGTAATAGCTTGATTCAGTCTCTTAGAAGTAGCCCAGTCTATTTGAAACTGACATTCTACCCCATCCAAATCAATCTGTCAATCAATTCCTGACCTCCCCTGAGTGCTAAGGGCTGTCATGCAATGATTTAATTACTGCCTGCACCTGCCAAATCCCTCATCACTCAGGTCACATGGTTCATTTGAACATGTATTTAAATCGGGACTGTTGCATTGTACTGCTCACTGGTTGCTAGCTAGCTGGGTGGCTGGCTGTAAGGCTGGCCTGCATGGCTTGCCCTGGCTTGGCTGGCCCAGCTGGCCCAGCTAGCTGGTCACGTAACGGTGGCTATATGTAGGGCCCCATCATTTACGCAATACAGAAATCACGGACGGAATCACGGAATGTGGACATTAAAATGGAATTTGGTTATAAACGCGGAAATGCGCGGAATTTGCACGTTTCTTATGATAATATTAAAAATCCATTATTTGCGTCATCATTTATCAGTCCAAAGACATGTCAACCACAAAATGTGGTCACAATATTATATGTGGCCCACGCGAGGTGATGCGCAAAAGTTCTATGCGACATAGATCCATGATCCATGTCAGCGCATGGCGCATGAACGCATCTGTCTCCACCGCTTCATTTCCGATTGTCTCCCGTCATAACACTGGCCCGTCAGTGCAGTGAAGAAATCTTAAAAACTCAACATGTCAAAAGTAGGCAAAGTTTGCCTAGTAAACAGGTCAGGAATAATCGTGTTTGTTCTGTCCGTTTGTTCTGTCCGTCTGTTGGACACATGCGATGCGAAAGGACGGACGGCTGGCTCTCCACTAAGATTTAATAAACAATGAAATCATCCCATGCGAGTCATGAATTTGGAGTGTGTTACAACGAATGTGACCGTTGAAAAATAAAAACTAATCAGGCAATGCTTCGATCATGTGTTGTTAATTTTGTTGGCCATGAAGCATAGTGACCAAAACTTTGAAAACGGTCAAGTAATCCTCAGATGAAAAAGGTCCGTCTTGGAAAACATGTGTTCGTGTGAAATGGTAGACGGTAGCTTTGCAAGGCAATGCCTGCATTTAACTTGACCCAAAATTACTGTAATGTAGCTGCACGTTGCAATAATTATTCGAGAGAAACTGATGCAGCCCCACACAGCAAATCGGCCGGTGTTAAATCAACTCCCATGGAGTTAAATTTAACACTTTTCCTGAGTTTATATAATGCTCACCGGTTCCGAGTTAAATCAACACTATGTATAGTGTAAATAGTTTAACTCTATTTCAGTGTTACTTCTTTAACACCCACAGTGTTACATTTTAACTCTATTCTAGTGTATTTTTCACACCAATTTTTCACTTTATGTGTTAACATCTTAACACCCACAGTGTTCTATTTTTAACACATTTGAGTGTTGAATTCCTCACCAATTAGTGTTAAAGCTTTTCACTTTAAGTGAAACATCTGAACACCCACAGTGTTCTATTTTTAACACATTTGAGTGTTGAATTAGCTTAGCTCAACTCACTATAGGGGTTACCATGTAACACTAATTGGTGTTATGTTATACAATAAATACTGCTTTTTCTAAAATGTTCAGATTCTGTACTGCGTTGAGTGCACATTTACATACAGTACATGAAATATACAATCTAAATTAAATTAATTTTTCCACAAGTGATTTGTCTATTTCAAACATTCTCGAAAATACAACCAACCTCACATTAATATATTAAGATTCTTACCTTACACACCACAGTAAGTTACTGTCACCCTACCCACACTACCATGATCCCGCCCCTCCATTCATCACCACAAAAGAGGTAGCTACCATGTTATTGTGGCACCTCCCATTCCCCACCATGACTGAGACAACTGTGGCATGGAACCAGGCCATCACACTGCTCTATCGAATTGATAGACCGCACTATCCATAACCACAGAGAAACGCAAGTATCTGCAATATGTGCAATATTATTACCATTTGATAGTTGTAGTCTCCTGGATGATGGTACATTAACCAGTGTGCATAGAATACTCTGGTTGAGCATAATTAGACAAACCTGAAATTTCTTGATCAAGTAAGCAACCCTCCAAAAAGGATACCCGCTACCATAATACTCACTACCAACTAAATAGCTAGCCAGCCAACAAACCAGTCCACCGGCCAACCAAAAGAGTCAGTTGTCAGCTAGCCAGCCAAAGAGCCGGCTAACCAACTAACACTCAGTTAGTCAGCCAACTAACCAACAAACAAGTCAGCTGTATGGCTAGCCAGCTAACAAACCAGCCATCCAGTCAACCAAAAGAGTCAGTTAGCCAGCCAACCAGCTGGCCAACAAACAGTCAGTTGGTCGGTCAGTTAGCTCACTAACCAACAAGCCGGACAGAGAGCCAGCGAACCAGTCATTTAGGCAATTAACTCAAGCATTGTGACAGTCTGAGTTTATATAGAGGTGAAAGTTAACCATGTGACCAGAGTAATCAGGCATGTGGCAGCTGCAGGTAGTAATTCAATGAACTTGTAACAGTCCTATGTACTCAAGTGAGGTCAGGTACTAATTGACAGATTGATTGGGCACTACCATTGTTCCTGGTTGATGGTAGGCAATGTCAATCATGTCATGCAGCATTTGACTTTCAATTGTGCAATGGCACTTCACAAGATAGCCTAATTTTGTTTACTAGGTGGCAATATTCTGATTTAAAATTGGATGCTGGAGTTTTGGCGTGCACATCCAAGCCAAAGGCATTAGCAGGTGCCAACTTAAGAAAGTGTTTATGTAGCACATTGGTTGCAACTTAATTTATTGGAAGCAGAACCAGCAACATTTCCAATCATAGACCTTCTTCTAATTAGGCCTGGCAATTAGTAATTACAATAAATCATGGCCAGGAGCAACCCAAAGTGACATACAGATATGCAACATTGGTTACTGTCCCTAGGGTAATGCCGGGTTAGGAGAGATTAGAACCTGCAACTCTCTGATTTTAAGTCCACCTCCCTAACCATTAGGCCAAGGCAGCCACATAATGCACCCAATCATGGCCTAGAGCCACGAAGCACCTGTTATAACAGCACAGTAGTTAACTGTGATATGACAAAAAGTCTCTCTGGATTTCACAGTAACAAATTATGGCAGAATGTCACAGTATGTTACTGTGAAATGAATGCAATTAGTAGCCAGTAACTCCCTGTGAGTTCACAGTAAGATATTGTTACACACTTGAAGTGGGCGAAAGTTCAATGGGGAGGCATGTCAGTTGGGTTGAAGGTTGACGCCTTTACAGTAGTTAACTGTGATACGACGAATTCACAGTATGTTACTGTGAAATGAATGCAATTAGTAGCCAGTAACTCCCTGTGAGTTCACAGTAAGATATTGTTACACACTTGAAGTGGGCGAAAGTTCAATGGGAAGGCATGTCAGTTGGGTTGAGGGCTGACGCCTTTACTCAAAGTGATACACAAATATACAATGTTGGTTGCTGTCCCTAGGGCAATGTAGGGTTTGGAGGGATTTGAACTTGCAACTCACTGAATTTAAGTCCACCTTCCTAACCATTAGGCCAAGGCTGCCACATCACACAACATGGGCCTTCAGAGACTTCATGGACATTTACAGCAAACTATTTAGTCATCAACTTCTTGTTTGCTACATGTCTTCCCATGCTTGGTCATCTCCTTTTTTTCACTTCCTCATGTCAATATGTACAACCTGAGGGGGAGGGGCTTAGGACATATGGGCTTCAGATCGTGTCCCATCATGCAATGCACTTATGGAGAGCCATTTATATGGATGGAATATCTTAAGTGTGCTTCAAAATATTACTCCTTGTTATATTCTGTGTTTATTGTAGGGGTTGTACTATTTAAAGTGGTACACAAGAAAAATGACCATATTCCCACCGTCATGAAGATGGTCATGTATATCTCCCAATATATAAAAGCTCATTCTCCTGTCATTTGACAGGAACACGTAGTCAACTGATGATGGGTGTAAACATGTATATCACAAGACATTAAGAATGAAATAATTTGCTGAAAATGTCAATGAAAGGTGTGATTGTAATGAAGAGCCCAACCTGTCTATGACTGAAGTTGTGCCCCAATGCACTAATAATTCAATAGATTCTCCGCCCACACAGTAGTTTACTGTGATGTTTCCTACTTTATCACTTTGGCATGCTGGTTATCCTTGAAGAGCACAGTACAATACTGTGATGTGCAAGTTAGGTGAGAAATGGCAAGTGATACAATGATTTCAAACTAATTTGCTGTGTGCCGTGTGACCATCACAGTAGCATAGTGTACCAGAACATCAGAGTAATTAACTGTGAGATTTCACAGTAAATTACTCTGAAATCCTTGTAAGTTTTTACTGTGCAGATGAAAGAACCGGATGTGGAATGTCACTCTCAATCAGTGTTAGGCAGTTAACTCTTTGAAACAACACAGTGCGCAGAGCTTTTTAAGCACTCCCAGTGTTAAAGTAACACCACAATCAACACCCAGTGACTCCCATTCACACCAGAATAATTAACACCAGTAAAGTCAACTCAAAATAACACTTCCAGTTTTGCTGTGCAGGCCAGCCCGACTTCAGCACAGCAGAGGTGAAATCCCCTCTCGTTGGGTGTATATAATGCGCATGCACATTTCAACTACCGTATTAACTGGAATGTTTTTATTACAATAAAATGAGTAGGTAGGCCTAATAAAAATAAGATTTTTTTTTGGGGGGGGGGGGGGGGTTGGAGAGAGGGGAAAATAAGCTCAAAAATGTAAAAAATTATTTTGAGTAACAAATTACGTTGATGTTTATTTGACTTCAATGTAACGTTGTATTATTGGACTCCCCTGAGTATAATCAGTCCAATCAGTAGTCTGATTGTAACGCTATAATTGGACTCACCTGAGTATAAATCAGTCCAATCAGTTGTCTGATTGTAACTCTATACAGTGTGTAATGGCAATTTAACACTATTTGTTGTTACCAGGGAGTTAATAACAAACTCTGCTTGGAGTTATTGCAACTCTCTGAGTATTAATAACTAACTCTGCTTGGAGTTACTGCAACTCTCTGAGGATTAACACTTTTGAGAGTGTTCTACTAACACTCCACATATTGGGACAATATAAACACTTTCATAGTGTTAAGATTAACACTCTCAGAGTTGAAACTAACTCTCTGGAATTTGCTGTGTGGGATGTGAAGAAATAATATTTGCCATTTGTGATTCTGGAATTTTGACACCACATTTTAAACTATTTACACTCCAGATTCGAAAGATGAAAGAATGAAAATGAGTTGTCCATTCAAACATATCCAGCCAGTACTCCCTAGACGCATTTCACACACACACACACACACACACACACACACACACACACACACACACACACACACACACACACACACACACACACACACACACACACACACACACACACACAACCCAGCTGATACTCCCCAAACGGATTTCACACGCACACACACACACACACACACACACACACACACACACACACACACACACACACACACACACACACACACACACACACACACACACACACATTACCCAGCCAGTACTCCCCAGATGGATTCCCGAAGCCTTCCTTGTACTCCTGCCAGGGCCTGTAGAAGTTCACTGTACCATCCTGTCTTCTTTGAAACACCTGCGCACACACACACACACACCGACACACACACACACACACACACACACACACACACACACACACACACACACACACACACACACACACACACACACAGATCAACACAAAAACAACAAAAAACTAGATTGCATTCTCACAGAAAATGCTGGAAGCGGGCTTGCCTTTTTTCGGCAGAGATGAAGCAAAGTACTATTGAGAAAACAAAGCTAAAAGAACTGTTGGAAAAAATCCATCCACCCAGTCAGAAGTTATGAGCCAAACAATTCAGCCATCTTGGATTCAGCCATCGTGAAAGTGTTGTAGCTCTGCGCTTTAGGCATGTACTAAATGACATACATCATATTTTAAGTTGGCTAAGGAACACTGCATATGATATAGTTTTGAAAATCAACATGGGTCAGAGTGGGATTTGAACTCACAACCTCCATATCTGTGATCCAGGACCTTTGCCATCGATACTAAATGACATACATGGTATTTTAAGTTGGCTAAGGAACACTTTAGGCCAGTCACGGGTGAGCGGTTAGGGCGTCAGACTTGCATCCCAGAGGTTGCCGGTTCGACTCCCGACCCGCCAGGTTGGTGGGGGGAGTAATCAACCAGTGCTCTCCCCCATCCTCCTCCATGACTGAGGTACCCTGAGCATGGTACCGTCCCACCGCACTGCTCCCCATGGGGCTCCCCATGGGGCGCCGCTGAGGGCTGCCCCCTTGCACGGGTGAGGCATAAATGCAATTTCGTTGTGTGCAGTGTTCACTTGTGTGCTGTGGAGTGCTGTGTCACAATGACAATGGGAGTTGGAGTTTCCCAATGGGCTTTTACTTTCACTTCACTTTCACTTTATATGATATAATTTTGAAAATCAACATGGGTCCGAGTGGGATTCGAACTCCCAACCTCCATATCTCTAATCCAGCACATTTGCCATTGATACTAAATGACATACATGGTATTTTAAGTTGGCTAAGGAACACTGTATATGATATAATTTTGAAAATCAACATGGGTTCAAGTGGGATTTGAACTCCCAACCTCCATATCTCTAATCCAGGACCATTACTATTGAGCCAAGCAGCTGCCTGCCAAAATCATTCCAGATAGACAATATCAGATTGCATTGAAGAGCTGAACAATAGACTTCTAGAATTGTTGTGCAGCTGCTTGTTAAGAATAGAATGTTAAGAGAAACTGACAGTTGAGATGGAACCCTTTATTGGCAGCACCTGTTGTGATTGTCTGTATAGCAGTTAGTATGGTGCTCTAAGGCAGACTGCAGAATCAATAACAGTTTCTAGGTCTTAAAGGGACACTGTGCAGGAAATGGTCAAAACAAGTACTGCAACTATGCTGCTCATTGAAACTAGGCTCCCTATTGCCAAATTTGATCTTCACATGAAAGTTTACTAAGTAGTAAACAAATGTTTTCTAGTATCGTCCAATTACAGTCATTTTTGCAGCTAAAAATGGCTATTTTAGGAAATTCAAAATGGCGGACCATGGAGAAGATCCCCCTTTTCATGTATGAAAAGTGCAATTTTTCCAGTCATAATGAATACTTAGAATTTGATGGTGGTGGTAAGTGTTCATGAAGAAGGTAACATTAGAGAGTGGGCAGCATGAATTCTGGAAATGACCAACTAAAAATCTCACACAGTGTCCCTTTAAGCTTATCGTTGTAAAAAAAACTAAAAAGAATTGGCATATGTCCTTTCAACAGATTGAAGTCATGAATGTGATCTATCTAACAGTCTTTGAATGAAGTTTATAGGTTAAACGGTTCAGTCACAAATGGACCTCTTGTGGAACATGCGCTGACCTCTTGAAAAAGGCACTTCAAGACTCAATGGGAAAAGCAATGGGGCCAGCCCTGTCATTTTTACACACCTGCCATTTAAAAAGTAATGGGAGTTGGGAGATGAAACTTTGACAATTTGGAGACATCCCATAGAGCTTGCTAACAACGCGTCAACTAAACTTGTAGGTGAAAGTGTTGATGTTTTATGACCGAAAAGCATCCTACACTCTGATCTGTAGAGTGGCGGAACCTTGGTTCATGAGGGTTCTACCATTGTTTTCAATGGGGACCCAAACTGGCACAAAATTGGCAAAAACGGAAAAACGACAAGAGACACGGACACGCTATAGCAAAACAAATGATCTCAAAGCCAAGCCGGTCGTTTTAGTGTTTGAACGGTGTCTCTATCTCGAAAGGCCTAGGAGGAGATCCATTTTATATTTTTACTGCACTGCACAAGAAAGCAACAAAGCAAGCAAGCATAAACGGAATTAAAGATTACTAGAATCGGGCCTTGCTCTGCAAGCCCGCTTAACAATCATTCTGTCGGCTTCTAATTTCAATCCTGTAAGTGTTGGAAAAAGAACTCACTGTCCATCCTTCTCCATCTTCCTTGTGGTTTTGGCAGCCCATGTCACAGTAAACATTGACAGGGAAACCGATGCCATTGGGGAAGATGGTGTAGACTTGGCTGAGCTTCTCTCCATGTGAGTGGATTTCGTCACAGTCAAAAGGAAAACGGACGTCACACAGCACTAGCAGAGGCAGCAAGAGCGCTCCTACAAACCTTAGCTGCTCACAAACAAAGGCATTATAATATTGAACATCCACATCACATCTTTATGCTTGAATTTCGTGTTCATTTATAATCTTACCATGATTCTGTAGAATCCAGTCTATGACGCCAGAAATACTAGATTATCGATAGTCTGGAAACATTACAGAGAAAGTGTTGTCATGTACAAATACATCGCTGGTACTCGCACGGGGGCGCGCGCGCGCAAACACACACACACACACACACACACACACACACACACACACACACACACACACACACACAAAGAGGCCTCACAATCTATGTTAAGTATGATTTGAATGTTTCAAGTTAGTGTAGTGTTCACTGTTTGTTGCTGCTGTTGATGAGCCATTACCATGACATATCACTTACAGTTTTCAATGTAATTTGTTATTTTGATGCTCATTTGTTTTTGTTTTTTTTTTGTTTATTTGTTTTGTTAATTTGGTCAATTTTTTTTTACATACTGTATTGCCACGGCAGTAAAGTGCATTCCACAGATTCAATCACTGCGAAAATATTTACGCAATTTTACGCCTGGGACTTATATTACACAAGTGCACAATTGACATCAAATTTAATTTGTGTGCAAAACTGACATAAAATATGCATTCCAAATGAAACATGTATGGCAAAAGGAATAATGTACTCTGGTGAAACTCTTGACTGTTGCTGAAAAATGTTCAACCTTTATAGCTTTATGTGTATCCATTCACTGTGTATCGTGACGCTATACAGTAAAAATACCAGTGCACTCTTACATTTCAGATTTGGTCACACTCAAAAATAATGTTAATTTTAGTCAGTGGTAAATAAAAAAATCTACTCTGTATTTTGTGAATATGATCAATGGAATATGAACACATTTTTGTCTATTTAGGCAGTGTTCAGTGCGCCTTACAACTGAAATTGCGTGGGAAATCTGTAAAAATGTATAATCCACTAGAAATTCACTGTTCACAGTATTGAAAATACTCTATTTGGAGTTACATCATTTTACTGTTGAATATTTATACCCCATTTTTTACAGTGTAGAAGCAAAACTTACCACACGTCTTGTACTGAAACTCCTCTTTGTCTTTCTCTCAGGTGCTGGTGTATACTCTTTGTTGTCACGATGCATATATATCTATAGCTTGGGACACGCCTTGTTGTACCTCATCTTGTAGGCTGTACTACATGCTGTGTTGCTCATGTGTGCAACGCATGTGTGTGTGTGTGTGTGTGTGTGTGTGTGTGTGTGTGTGTGTGTGTGTGTGCGTGTGTGTGTGTGTGTGTGTGTGTGTGTGTGTGTGTATGTGTGTGTGTGTGTGTGTGTGTGTGTGTGTGTGTGTGTGCGTGCGTGCGTGTGCTCGCAGAGCTATTAAGGCCTTGTCAGTATTTGCCTGGAGGCCCACAGAGGCAACAAGAAAAACAAAATCTAATCCTTGGTATTAAAATCAAGTACCAAACTCAAATGAAGAGTACTTTTCCAACATGTTTTTGTTGTGTATCTCTGTTAATATCCTTGAAAGTCATGTTTGAATTTGTCATGAAAATATCAGATGTCCAAGTTCCCATTGTCCCACGATGATGCTGCCCTCAAATGGGAATTTAATAAATATTTATGAAAATGGCTTTAATGTTGGAAATATCCTCTTCAAAATGCAGTATATCCAGAATTTGTACGTCAAATTGTACAGAGCTTGTTCAAGTCTAAGTAGTGTGTGTGTGTGTGTGTGTGTGTGTGTGTGTGTGTGTGTGTGTGTGTGTGTGTGTGTGTGTGTGTGTGTGTGTGTGTGTGTGTGCGTGTGTGTGCGTATGTGTTCTCGCAGAGTTATTAAGGCCTTTTTCTGTATTTGCCTGGAGGCCTGCAGAGGCAACAAGAAAAACAAAATCTAATCATTGGTATTAAAATCAAGTACCAAACTCAAATGAAGAGTACTTTTCCAACATGTTTTATTGTGTATCTCTGTTAACATCCTTGAAAGTCATGTTTGAATTTGTCATGAAAATATCAGATGACCAAGTTCCCATTGTCCCACGATGATGCTGTCTTCAAATGGGAATTTAATAAATATGTATGAAAATGGCTTTAATGTTGGATATATCCTCTTCAAAATACAGTATATCCAGAATTTGTACGTCAAATTGTACAGAGCTTGTTCAACTCTAAGTAGTGAATGTGTATGTGTGTGTGTGTGTGTGTGTGTGTGTGTGTGTGTGTGTGTGTGTGTGTGTGTGTGTGTGTGTGTGTGTGTGTGTGTGTGTGTGTGTGTTGGTGAGGGAGGGAGGGATACGGTGGGCACGCCTCCGCCACACATGCAACTTACCTGTTGGCACACATACCACATGTGGGTGGGTGAGTACACACACACACACATATACACACACACAAACAAACACACACATCTTTAGGTGTGCAGGTGTGTGTCTGTGCGTGTGTGTGTGGTCGGTGTGTGTGTGCATGTGTGTGTTTGCGTGTTTGTGCAGATTTACCATAAATTACAGTAAATAAATTGCTCTTGGTTTCCTCCTTCCAAGAACCTACCAACCTGCCGTCCTCGCGCCGTACCCATTGCTTCAACTCGATGACTCCCCGCCACCGTGGAGAAAAAAATCATGTTGACATTCTAAACAGTAGGCGGAAATCAGTGTGCAGTGCTGCCATCGTACCTCAGACTAACTCGGCTGCCAACAACTGTTTTAGTTGTTAAACAAGCCATGTTTTGCCAAGGATTTTCACATTTCATTACACCTACCTCCTCGCTCCAATAAAGGAGTCATCACCATAACTTCACGTTGTATCAGAGACCGTAGAGGTTAGACAATCCTTACGTTGGCAGCCCTAGTCTATTATTTCATTGATATTTTGAACATACTATATATTTTGTAGTCATGCATGTGTCTACAATTTATTTGATATACTTTACTCAAAGTTAAGGTCAGGAGTGTGTTTATCAGCGGTCTTTTAAAACGAGAGGTGACCGCTTAAGCATGTTTTCCCCTGCAGACGCTTGGATAACCATAGCAATAACACAAGCTCAAACAGACAGAGAGCGCCGTGCAGAAAGACGCTTTCTTTGCCCAGGTTGCAAAGTTGTGAGAGCCCTGTGCTTCACGTAGACTAGGCTATAAACCGCAAATAACACGAATTGCACGCAGATTCCCCCAACATTAGGCTAAAGTAATACAGTTAATTTGCTGTGCGATGTCTGGAGTAAAATCTGGAGTAACATGGTGGCCACAGATATTTGGAACACGACCGACTGTCAGTCTAGTTTCTGTCAATGACTTTGCCTCGCACCTCGAGGCCAGAAGCACAAGGCAAGGACGAGAGGGACACACGGATGTCGTAAATAGGTCGTAAAAACGGACCGATGGTCACCCTAGTGAGTGTGTGAGTGTGTTTGTGTGTGTGCAGGAGCTTTCTTGTCTCCGGACTTTACATTACTCATAGTTAATATGGTGAAAATTTCCTGGCCATCTGAATGTAGGCCTAATGTCATGGCATTTAATGATAAAAACGTTCATAATTAAATTGTTTCCAACAGATTTATTAGTCAAGATGGTGGGGAGTTAGCTGGTGCAGCAACCAGCCAGCAATGTGCGAGTTTTCTGACTTCCCGGTGACTTTTTAGATTAACGCTTTTAGCGACCGTCTTCAGGGCGTTTGGAATAAGTGTGGAGTGCTCTCGCTTCACTAGGCCTATTTAAGTTAAAATGCGCCGCGCGCAGCACCAACAAGACAAATCTGTCTACTGGCATGTTGCAGGATGGCAAATTTTGGGCATGAGACAGAACAACAGTGGAGGAAAACGTTACAGAATCCACGCACCCGTTTTAAGTCCAGTCCATACAGTAACCGAAAAGAAGTGAAATCGCTCAGCACACACAGTGTCTAAACAACAAACACTGTAAAGGACTACTAGACCTACTGATAAACCACTCTTAATGCAAAACTAAAATACAGTAGACTAATATCTAACAATCTCATTGTTATAATGAATTAAATATGGGCTTTGTCAATTAGACCTACGCGTTTTTCAACATGGGGGGTGAGCTGTAAACTGAACAGTGAACTAGTAGAAAATTAACTTTCCCAACACTGCAGAAAACACAGTTAAGGACTATACTCTCTATTACTACTACTACTAATAAACCACTGCTCTAATATACAACTAAAATACAGTTATATCCAGCAATGTCCTTGTTAACACTAATTAACCCATTAAATAATGGCTATCTGTGGAGCATTTATATGGGCGTTGTCAATGAATTTTGATTATTTAAAAAAAAAAAAATGTTTTGGGGGGGGTGAACTGAAATGAACTAGTTAATTTATTTTGTGAACTATGAA